>NC_140610.1:45514412-45619412 GCF_057381915.1 Diplotaxodon limnothrissa
TGAATGCGCAGTGGACTTCGTTACGGCTGTTCCTCTGTAGCAAGTAGCTTACTGTACCGTAGCCCTCTTCACTGGCATCAGCAAAGTGTTGCAGCTGATTGTATACTGACTCTCCAAAGCCCACAGGTTTAAAACATCTTGGAACGCTTATGTTCCCTAGCTGGCGGAGCTGGGTCTTCCACTTGTGAGCTAGGTCTGCAGGTATGATGACATCCCAGCCAATCTTTCTCCTGCAAAGCTCTTGCAGAATCTTCTTTGCTTGAAGCGTGACTGGTGACAAGATACCCAGTGGGTCGTAGACAGAACTCACAGTGGACAGAAGGTTCCTCCGAGTGGGTGCCTTGTCTGGCATTACAATCTTGAACCTGAAGCTGTCAGATTGAATACACCATTGGACTCCCAGCGCTCTCTCAATGGGGAGTGTGTCCTGATCCAGATAGAGATCTTTAACCTCCGATGCCCTTTCTTCTTCTGGAATAGCAGACAGAACTGCTCTGCTATTGCTTATCCATTTTGTGAGCCTGAATCCACCCCTCTGACATACAGCTCTAAGAGTGTGGTATAACTGTATGGCTTCCTCTTCTGAGCTCACAGCCTTCAAACAGTCGTCCACATAGAAGGACTGTGTCAACCGCTTGGCTGTTGGCTGGATCTCGGTTGTCTTCAGCACATTTGCGCAGAGCAAAGCTGGCGCAGCTTGGTGACGAAGTTGCACCAAAAATGTGAACCACCATCTTGTACTCCACCATATTCTGAGTAATGTCACCAGATGTCCACCACAGGAACCGAAGAAGGTCAGAATCCTCATCAGGCACCTTTACTTGGTGGAACATTGCTTCCACATCTGCCATGATGACCACTTCCTCTTGTCTGAACCGGATAATTACCCCAAGAAGGGTACTGGTAAGATTTGGTCCTTGTAACAGCTGATCATTTAAGGTGGTGCCTTTGTACGATGCTCCACAGTCAAAGACCACTCGAAGCTTGTGTTTCTTGGGATGGTAAACTCCGTGGTGCGGTAGGTACCAAACCTTTCCATCGTCACGATCAAGGTCCTGTTCTGGCACTTTCACTGCGTAACCGTTGGTTATGACGTTACTCATGAAAGCCGAGTACTCTGCGTGGAATGAAGTATTCCTCTCCAACTTCCGCTTTAGGTGTAATGCACGTTGCTCAGCCACTTTGCGGTTGTTGGGCATCTTAATGCGCTTGTTCCGCAATGGCAGAGCGATGCTGTAGTGTCCGTCCACAATAGTAGCTGACTCTGTCGCTATCTCCAGAAACTGCAAATCCTCTCTTGACATTTCCTGTTTCTCGTTTCTTTCACGCTCAGGGAAGTCACTTTTAAACAGCTGGTCCCAGAGTTCATCCAGTTTGCTAACTGATATTCGGTTTGCTGCAACCTGAATCAGTCCGCATGGTGCCTTTTGTGAACTGCTTCCTTGGAGGGGTTCGCTGATGGTCCAACCGAGCCTTGTCTTCACAGCATATGGACCGCCATTCTCGCTGGCTATAACTTGCCAAGGTTCAACAGCTTTAGGTGCATTAGCCCCGATTAGCAGTCCAATCTTTGCTTCAATCCTAGGTATAGACACCTGCTGAAGGTAGGTCCACCTGTTCACGTAGTCTTGAGAAGGAGCATTGTCGGCAGAAGCAGGAATGTCACTGTGACTGTACATTTCTGGCAACTCAAAGAAGTCATTGCTGTCTAAGCTGCTTATTTCCAACCCAGACACAATGTGGCTACTGACGACCTTTTCCTCTCCCATTGTTTTCAGCAAAATCTTTGTCTTTCTGCCAGACAAGTTAAGCTCATGCATTAACTCTTCAGTACAAAAGCAGGCAGTACTGCCAGGGTCCAGAAAAGCATAAGTGTGTGTCACCTTTTGTCCTCTTTTAGGTTTCACTTGTACTGGAACTATTGCCAAAATGTGCTCTGTTTTCTCTGCAGCGTGAGCAGGTGCTTCCATTTCAACAAATCCATTCACGATTGACTCTGTTTGGTCTTCTCTTTCTAATGATTCCACTTCAGAAGCTACCCTTTTGCTTGTAGCACTGGGCTTAGTCTTCATGTGTAACACTGTGGGGTGCGGTTGTGCACAAACCTGACAACTTGCCTTTTCTTGGCACGAACCACTCATGTGTCCCTGTTTAAGACAGCTGAAGCATAGTCCTTTAGTTCGCATGAAGTCAATCTTTTCCTTATGAAGTGACTTCTTCATCCTCTTGCACTGTTCCATGGTGTGCTCTTCACCACGACAGAAAAGACAGGGTTTGGAAAATGCACACACCTGCTTCCCGCTGACCTTGTTCCTTTCTTTAGAGGGTACGTCCTGTGTAGTGGTGATAGTTGCAGCTGCAGTGAATCCTTTTCTGTTTCCACTTCTCCTTTGCAACCTCTCATCCACTTGCCCTCTAACTTGGACCTTTAATGTGCTGTCCTTTATATCACCGAACAATGGATGCAAAACTTCTTTGGCCTGCTTATTGACAAACTCCACCAGATCTGCAAATGTGACTCTGCGTTTTGCCTTGTCTAAGACCCCACAAGCATATGTTCTCCACCTTTCTCTCAGCTTGTATGGAAGCTTGGAAACGATAGCACGCATGTTGGCCGTGTTATCCAACTCCTCCATGTACTCCACATCCATCATTGCATTACGACATCCAGTAAGATAGAGGCCGAAAGCATGCAGAGCCTCTCCATCATCTGACTTGATGGTTGGCCAGTTAAGAGCCTTGTGAATGTATGCCACTGATATCTTGTAGGCATTTCCAAAGTGCTCTTCCAACAGTCTCTTAGCCGTTTGATATCCATGTGTAGGTTCCATATGAAGACAACTCCGTATCAATTCTCGTGGTTGCCCACTTGTGTATTGTTCCATGTAGTACAATCGATCCTTGTCGCTCTCTGTTCTGTCCTCCACACCATGTTCAAAAGCTCGCATGAACAGCCGATACTCTAATGGGTCCCCTTTAAACACAGATATGTTCTGCGGGGGCAACGTAGCTAACTTCTGTTGCTTAGTTAGCGCTTCGACCACATCCTGTAGAGCACTTGGTGTCTGCGATGGCTGGGAGGTAACAGTGTGTGTTTGCTGTGCGTTTTGGAGAATGTTCTTCTTCTGCGCTTGTCTTTCTCGCGTGGGGGATGGGCTATTTGACTGCTGTGAAGTAAATAAATCTCCAACCTTATGTGATGCCACGTAGGAGTTCATTCCATCCCGAGTGGATACGCGACTGGATGCCTTGGATGCACGACTTTCGTATTCCGATAAGATCTTGATCTTTGCCTCATTTGCTGCAAGAGCTGTTTGTATTTCTAGCTCCTCCTTTTCAGCTTGGAGCTTAGCCTCCCTTTCCTCCAGCAAGCGTTTCTATCTTAAAGACGATGCCTTAATCAATAAGGTAGCTCGCTCCACCTCTGCCTTCATGCGTGTGGACGACACCGATGACGAAGCGCAGGAGCCGCGTTCTGACAATGCCTTATCACTGCGTTTTGAGACAGATGCATTAGATATGCTGTCAGATGGATCCACATCTTCATTGCATTTTTCAGCCTCCACAGCGCGCATGGCCATCTTGTCAATCCAAGCCGAAGCTGTCTCAGCAAAAGCCTTAAAGGAATCAGCCTTAGGTTCAAACCAATTTTCCTGGTCTTTAGTTAAATCCTCCTCCGGCATTTGCTGGAGCACCTCTTTAACATTTGTGTTCAAACCACAAAACTCTCCAAACCGCTCATTAAAATCCTTCATTAACTGTGTTACTTCTGTTAGGCTGGTATCACATTCATTTTCCATCAGCTGGCGCACTTGTTTCACTGTGCCTGTTAATTTGGCTAGCTTGGCCTTCCGTAAATTGATAATACGTTGCAGCCTTTCCTCCATAGCTTTAGGTGTGATTTTCACCGCCCTAGCTTCCAATTCTGCTACTGTGTCTTCTTCTTCGTTGTTCATGCTATTAATTTCCCGAATAGCAACACCAAAATCCTTATTTTATCATCCAAAAATCATGCAGGTTGGCTACCACACAGTTCAGCATCCACCATGACTCAGCAATTTTTCCTCGTGAATTAGCTCCACTTACTCACGTTTGTTGTCGCTGCAGCAGCTCGGGTTTTTTCCTTCTTTAGTCGCGTCAATTACTCCACAACGAGCGGGTTTTCCTACAAAATGTTTAAGCCGTGAGACCAGTTTTCCCGTGATTCACTCGCGTACGTCAGTTTGAAGAGGAAAAAGAACTCCACGGGACTCCGATGTGAAAAGATGTAACAAAAAATTTATTCCACAGTTTTTGCATCTTACAGGAGTGGTCAGGTTTAACTTGTCCTCAACAAAATAACCTACTACGGTAGGAAAACCGTGTGGCTCTGTTCTACCCTGCTGCCCCGTATAGCTTATGCCGTGTTAACTCCTTTTCTCTCTCTCTCCCCCCTCCCGCACCGCATGCACTAATTTGCATACATCCGTGATGCCCGGATTTTACTATAAACACGAGTCTTTAAGGCACATGTATTCATGGTACTACGTAACCTAGTTCCACCATAAACATGCATCTATTTCCTAAAATTATTAATTACACAAACAAGCTTAACAACAGCGAAATATAAATACTAAAACATATGAACTATCTTAACTTGGCTCCCACAACCTTTTTTACTTCAGTGGACGAAACCAACTCTAACCTTAGTGTCACAGGTTCCACCAAACCCCGTACGAGGACAGAGACGTGTCACGTAATGCCAAAGGTGACGCACTGCACTGAAGATCTGCTTAAAAACTGAGAAACGTATCAGCCCACAGCTGGGTTCAGCTTTCAGCTGGGAGAAGCTACGTGTCTGAACACTAATGGGGCCATAATGTTGTCTGATCAGAGAATAAAGGTTTTTAAACCTTATTTTGAGGCAAGGCTGCAACATTTCTTGTCTCTGTGACAAATGAAACTGAGTCTATGCTTCTCCTCTTTTTTGTTCAGGCGCTCAGTCTCACATCACCTGACATCCTTTTGGTGTTGCCGAGATGGCTGCCAGGTGCTGAGACTTAGTCCTGGCTACCAGGAATGAACATCAGCAGTGCTCAGTAAGTATACAGACTCCAGGTACTTACAGGTTTCCAGCAGGTGCAACCAGCACCACAGCAGCAATAACCTACATGTAGACTCCTGCATCACTATCAGAGAGACAGGCTGTGGCAAACAGCCTCAATAAGGTGACAGGTTTGAGGTTACTGTGCTGTTGACTGTCTTTGTAGGATTACCTTCCCCTCAAACACAGAGTAACTGAGGCCTGGTGGCACTGACGTGCTGGGCTGGGAGAATGTGATTACCTTTGCCTCCCGTCCCCTGGCCTCCGGGCTTATTGTAGAGGTAGATATCACCGTCAGCCGTGTCACTGCTCAAATGAAAGTAGTGCTGCAGACAGAACAGGAGAGCAAATCAGTCCCTGGAAGCTCAAACCACACAAGTCAGCATTTATTTCATACACCACAATGAGACTTGTCAAAATGATTTTAGTGTCTGCCTCAGTTGTGCAGAGCCTCCCATATCTAGGATTTATTCATTTTTAATCCCGATCACTTTAAACAGTGCTGTTTGTAGTGCACTCGCATGTCGGCCTGTCATCTATCAATGCAGGCAGGCCTTCCTCAGTTTGCAGGGAGCACGGACCTATTTTTTACAAGTCAACAAATCTTTCAAAGTATTCGGAGGACACAAAAAAGTCTGTTTACTCAGGTGTTTAATCAAGCAGCAGTAGTTTCTTGGATTATGTTAAACTGTCAGAAACGATCTCATGGTGAGTGATTAGAGAGCTGCTGAATGAGTAACCACACAATCTGCTGACTTTTCTCTTTTCTTAAGAACAAAACAAATCCTGTAAATTAAACACACAGTGTGGAGATAAGACCTGAACAGGTACACACTACAGGAAGCTGGGTTACACCGATCAGATGCTCAGGTAACCAGTAACAGTGCCTGCTTCTTATTCTTACTGGGAGGCAGCTGGTGTCCTGCAGTGGACCAGTGGACACTTGTTTATCGCTCGTGTATCTTTATGTGTTGTGAGCCTGTTTAGCTGCTTCCTTGGACACGTGTCTCTTATGAAATACATTTTTGATCTCAGTGGGATTTACCAGTAAAATAAAGGCTAATCTATTCAAACAGAACGATCTTAGTAGACATGCTAGGACATATTTACATTACCCTTTTATTTATTTTATCAAAGCGGGTTTCTTTCACTAGAATGTCTGGTGGTCCCTTCCTATTCTTCATGTCTGTGGTTCACGTCACAGCCTCCTCGAGGCCCACAGGGATAAACTGCAGAGCTTTTCAGGCAACTTCCAGAATTTCAAACCTGACTTTAGTTCCTGACAGTTTCTTCAAGTTTTCTGTGTTGCCTCCAAATTCCTGTGAACTGTCTTTAACCTGCACATCCACAGCAATGTGTTGGGGTCCCTTTTAATTATCTGAGAACTAACACTGTTTGCTGTGGGAGGTAACTGGACTAATGGCCCATACAAGAGCATTCGAGTAGTTTATTCATCTGTAACTTGATACCAAATATTAACATAATAATCTATTTTACACACAGTCTATAATTATTAGTAAAGAAAACACTGTAATAAGTCCCAATGTTCAATAAGCCTAAAGAACCAATAAACAGAGATACAAACAAGCAGACCGAGTGAACGATAAAGTAACAACAAGCTTTCTGATCCGACTGCTTTTTTCACGCCATCAGACTTTATTGTAACAATGTCACAGTGTTGCCTGAACTCAGCCTTTCATTTGGGGTGTAAACAGTTATTGAAAGTGACAGAACTGCCAAGAGCCAGAACTACAAAGACGATCACTTGCACAGCCGACACTTTGACGTGTCAGAGGACTCGCGTTTTAATGAAGGCTCAACTCCACTTAAAGGGTGTTCTGTTTTTGTGCATACTGGTGCACCGTCACAGCTCACATAGAAATGTAATGACAGGCAGCCATCATTAAAGGTCTTTTGTAATTACTCTCCACCACAGGCTGGCGTTTTATCACAGAGTGTCACTGTGGTTGAAAACCTTTGGAAACAAACGTGATTTCTTTCTGCTCACCTGACTAACACCATGCTGATTCCAGGTATTATTAAAGATTTAAAGACTAATATTAAAGTGAACGCATGAGGGGAAATGTTAGGTTGTACCTTGAAGTGATGTGCTGTGTTCATGTCCGTGTACTTGGGCACGTGCAGGAAGATGAGGAGGTTCTGTTTGAGGTAGTGAGCCACAGCGGACAGCCAGGGCAGACAGTACTGGGGGAGGCTGAAGGTCATCACCTCAGTGGCTGGAGATCCTGACGGCTGGATGAACTGACCAGACAACATTTGGTGAAGGCTTTTATCTGAAGCAATTTTCAGTAGTCTGAGTGCAAACAAGTGCTTTCTGCATTCCCCAGGGTGGATACAACCCAGACGCAGGACACAGTTTACTCATTTCACTGTACAAGTCGCTGCACACAGAACTACAGAAGAACACCACACACACAGAAACACAAAAGCAACGTTCCCCTAAAAAGTGAAAATCATAATGTACCTCCACATCAGCTGGCGTCAGCTTGCAGTTCCTGACAAGCATGACAGTGATGATGTCCAAGGTGGTTTCATCCAGGCGCTTACGCAGCACCTTCACCAGCTCGTCTGTGATCTCTGGACCTGAACAAACGGTGATAAAAGAGCCCTGTGTCACCCTCACCTCTTCTGCCAGTGCATTAGAAACAGGACGGAAAGTTAGCGATTAAAGTCTTCAGAGGATCGAGTGCATGAGGCAAACTGCTCCCCTGTGACAAAGTCAAATAATCCAAAGGTTCTGCCTACAAAGGGACCGTCCAAGTGGTTTAAGACTGTCCTTGTTTGTGAAGTTCAGAAACTTTCAAGCTGTGCGAGATGTTTAGAAAGTCTCCAGCTATGTGATATTGATCTCTAATAACATGCCAACGTCACGTCTATAGCCCGATGTTTTTGTGTTCACCATCCTGTGATGGAAGCACATGACTGCACCACCCTGCAGACACTGGTTCTGCCACAGGATGGTTGTCTCACTAATATTGTATGACCCTAGAAACCCAGTATAAAGTAAGGATACAGCACCTTGCTTGGATCTGGCTGTATAGCAACAAATGAGAAAAGAAAGAAGAAATCGAAAACAAGGGGAAAAAATATCAGTCTTTGCTTAAAGATGCTAAGATGGGCCCGTTGCTGATGTGAGTGAGACGCCTTGGATCGATGGGGAGTGGACTGCCTGTGGTGCCAAGGGCAAAGCCAAAGTATGGGGAAGCAGCTTTCACATATAATGCAGCATAAAAAACATGATAGTTTCAGGAACGTCTCGAAAACGAATTTTCAAATCCAGACGGAAACATTTTTATTCTTGTTTGCTTCTGCTGAGCATTTCAAGGGAACCTCGTCTTTGTTTCTCAAAGACATATTTATACTTTCCAAGGTGAATGTTGATATTGAACATGGCCTTGGTTTCAAATAACAAGGTCAGGTTATCCACAATCAATCCCTGTGGTTGCTCTAAACACAGAGGCATTTTTTCTACTTCCGGCTCTGTATGATGTCACAGAGAGGGGACATTCCTAATATGGTCATCTCTGGCGCACAGCTTAAACATACGTTAACCTCAATATTGGAAACTATTACCATGATACTACTGTGGCACTCTATATAAGAAAAAACATGTAAAGGAGTAATGTTGGGTCTGCTTTAATAAAGCAGCTCTTCTGCTGACAAAAGAAAACTAATCACACAAACACATGGAGGAGACTTTAATACAGCCATCCAGTGATACTGCAGAATAAAGATCATTTCAGACTATGATGAGTGGAAGAAGCAGAGGAGGATTTTAATGAGTTATGCTTTGAGAAACCATGAAGTGAGGCCAGCGTGTCTGCCTGAGACAGATTCCCAGTGCAACAGCCCCATCAACATGTCCGCAGGAGGAACAGCACCGGGCAGCAGAAACTCTTCACACCCAAACGTCTCGACTTTTTATTTTTAACATGAGTTAGCTGAAGGAAGACGTGTTTAAAGCACACACACAGTGGGATTATTCAGTGTGATGAAACTAAGGTGCACACAGTAGTTGGGTTTGTGTTGTGTGCAGGGCTGAAAAACATTTCTCTCTAAATTGAGTCCAATTTGGGAGTCACACCCCTCGACTACAGAACCCTTGTTCCCCAAAAGATGTGTAAACAAGGTAGGTGACAACTGCCTTCTCTGTCAGCGCCCCAAGTCACACTCAGTGAGAGAAGAGGAGCAGTGAAGGGTGTTAGCAAAACTGTCTGCAGGTTTCCACCCCTCACCACTGTGTGTGCAGCGGAGCAGCATCAGCCACCGGCTTGTTGCACTGAGGGGCGCCACACAGTGCAACAAGCCTTCATTTATGTTTCCTGGTAAATGGACCTGAGCACTCAAAGCCCTTCATAATGCTACGCAGTACTAAAAAGCCTCCTCAGAAACTGAGAACTGCTTTGTGCAAAATCTGCGCCTGACAATGGTCACAGATAACAGCGCATTACATCTTAGGCTGCAGGAAACATGAACATCTATAAAAAACATTTGACCCAACTATCCTTAAGAAATCAAAGTTCATATGTGGAAATGTTGCCACATGTATGTCACAGCCCGTTATTAACACCAGGATAACCTAACTAACTGCTGCAGGTTAAGTTGTTGCTGCATTGCTGCCATTAATTGAAACAATGCATCAATGCAGTCACCATGTTTTTCAGTAGCTTACTAATGCATGGACATCTACGGAGTTTGAGGGCTCTACACCACTCAAAACACTAGAAGCTGCCCTCCAGCAGACATGCCATTCACAAGATTGGCAGAACCCTCAAAGTCACTAAGATCTGAACACCAATGGCATCAATTTGTAGCTCCTACGTTGCCTCGTTCCCAGTTATTCACAAACTTAGATGTTCATGCTGCTGACCCCCCCCCCTCCCCTCCCCACCCCCCACAGTGGGGTGACAACAATATCCCATCAGCCTTTTATGGCTGAGGTACGGAAGAGGATTAGGGCCACTGGAAACAATAATAATCTGAGATTAAAGTCAGAATTCTGACTTCAGGAAAAGGAGAAAAAAAAAAAGACGTGCCCACTTTTTTTTTCCAGTGGCCCTAATCCTCTTCCGTACTGAGGGGTAAAAATATGAATTTTCAAGTTATATTTATGACCAATGTTCCCACTAAGCTGCGCACGTGCGCAATTGTGCACTGCTGGCTCGGTCTCTGCGCACAGAAAATCTGCATTGCGCACAAAAAAAACAAACAAAAAAAACAAATCTAACCTGAATTGAAATTAAAATGAAAACTTTAACGATTCAGTTTTGCAGTGTGAGTCAGTGACTGGCTGCTCCCGTATGGGATCAGAACGATGCCACCTTATCCCAAAGTCCAGCCAATGATGCGATTCACATTCGTATATACGCAGCTAATCAACGTCGCTGACAGGCTATGACAGCGTTCTTATGTGCCGGTGTTTTAGCAAAGCGGCTGATGTGGAGTGAAGCCACGTTAATGACAACGTGTACAACCATTGGAGATGTGAGCAGGACAGACGAACAACTGACGGACAAAGTGTGGACTTTATAGCAGTTTTTAAATTGTGTTGATCGGCCGCGTAAAACCAGAGTTATGATAAAATATCTGCAATGTTTGGTTTTCTTCCTGAATACTGTCGTTGTTTATATTTACTGCGGGAAGAAACGGTAAAAACGGCGTTTTATAAGGAAAACGCTCGAAAGCCTGTGAGCAAAGACAAAAACACCCCCAGCCTTTCCTATTGGTGGAAAAATTACCATGTGGACCAATCAAAAAACGATATGGCAACATGGCATTTAGTTGTTTAGGGAGGGGGAAGTTTTAGGAGTGACGGCGTGTTTGAGATGTGAGAGATTTGTGACGTTTAGCACAAATCTTGTGTAGTCAGTGTGTAGTGAGCGTGTAGTGAGAGTGTAGTCAGCGTGTAGTGAGAGTGTAGTCAGTGTGTAGTCAGAGTGTAGTGAGAGTGTAGTCAGTGTGTAGTGAGAGTGTAGTGAGTGTGTAGTCAGCGTGTAGTCAGAGTGTAGTCAGTGTGTAGTCAGAGTGTAGTCAGTGTGTAGTCAGTGTGTAGTCAGTGTGTAGTGAGAGTGTAGTCAGTGTGTAGTGAGAGTGTAGTGAGAGTGTAGTCAGTGTGTAGTCAGTGTGTAGTGAGAGTGTAGTGAGAGTGTAGTCAGTGTGTAGTGAGAGTGTAGTGAGTGTGTAGTCAGCGTGTAGTCAGAGTGTAGTCAGTGTGTAGTCAGAGTGTAGTCAGTGTGTAGTCAGAGTGTAGTCAGAGTGTAGTCAGAGTGTAGTCAGTGTGTAGTGAGAGTGTAGTCAGTGTGTAGTCAGAGTGTAGTCAGAGTGTAGTCAGTGTGTAGTGAGAGTGTAGTCAGCGTGTAGTCAGCGTGTAGTCAGAGTGTAGTCAGTGTGTAGTCAGTGTGTAGTCAGTGTGTAGTGAGAGTGTAGTCAGTGTGTAGTCAGTGTGTAGTGAGAGTGTAGTCAGCGTGTAGTCAGCGTGTAGTCAGAGTGTAGTCAGAGTGTAGTCAGTGTGTAGTGAGAGTGTAGTCAGCGTGTAGTCAGCGTGTAGTCAGCGTGTAGTCAGTGTAGTGAGTGTAGTGAGTGTAGTCAGTGTGTAGTCAGTGTGTAGTCAGTGTGTAGTCAGCGTGTAGTCAGCGTGTAGTCAGTGTAGTGAGTGTAGTGAGTGTAGTCAGTGTGTAGTCAGAGTGTAGTCAGTGTGTAGTGAGAGTGTAGTCAGTGTGTAGTGAGCGTGTAGTCAGCGTGTAGTCAGCGTGTAGTCAGAGTGTAGTCAGAGTGTAGTCAGAGTGTAGTCAGCGTGTAGTCAGAGTGTAGTCAGTGTGTAGTCAGAGTGTAGTCAGAGTGTAGTCAGAGTGTAGTCAGCGTGTAGTCAGAGTGTAGTCAGTGTGTAGTCAGTGTGTAGTGAGAGTGTAGTCAGCGTGTAGTCAGCGTGTAGTCAGCGTGTAGTCAGTGTAGTGAGTGTAGTGAGTGTAGTCAGTGTGTAGTCAGAGTGTAGTCAGTGTGTAGTGAGAGTGTAGTCAGAGTGTAGTCAGAGTGTAGTCAGCGTGTAGTCAGCGTGTAGTCAGAGTGTAGTCAGAGTGTAGTCAGTGTGTAGTCAGAGTGTAGTCAGTGTGTAGTCAGTGTGTAGTGAGTGTGTAGTGAGTGTGTAGTCAGTGTGTAGTCAGTGTGTAGTCAGTGTGTAGTGAGAGTGTAGTGAGAGTGTAGTCAGTGTGTAGTCAGTGTGTAGTCAGTGTGTAGTGAGTGTGCAGTTAGTGTGTAGTCAGTGTGTAGTCAGTGTGTAGTGAGTGTGTAGTGTAGTCAGTAGTGTTGTTGTGTGTCAGAACAATGAGGCGCCTGCTGAGTGTTACAGGTGTTACAGCAGTGACACATCTGCTGCTGTCAGGCCTGCAGGTATCAGGCTGTTGTTCTCCTTCATCTCATAGTGGACAGAAATTATTTTTGGAGCGGCACAAATAATTTGTGTGGCATCAGATTTGATGCAGAACAGCTGATTGTTCTGTAAATAGTTTGAAATGTTTGTTTAAAAAAGCCTTGGCTGCATTTTTAGGTAAACAGCTGCAAAAACACTTGTTTGCATAACTCAGTTACTTTTTTGAAGAAGTAACTATATAATTAATTGCCCAACATTGGTCATTATTTACTGTATTTTACAGACAGAGTTACAGACTCTCTAACAGACCACAGACTCACAATACAAGTCAGAGCTTTATAAATATATAAAAAGTTAAAGTTATTTTTCCTTCCAATAGTGTTAACATGCTGCACAGGTCATCAACAAGATCTTCTTTAAATTTCATTGTAAGTGGGCTGAAGCAGTTAATTAAAAGTAGTCTAACATAAACGCTGTAATTTGATTATTTTAATAACCATGTAACTTGGATGCTGGCGTGACCACAGTGCTCACGTCTGCTGTTGCTCACAGTGGTCCAAGTGTCGGCTCAGGGAGTTTGTGTGTTCGCTCAGACACGTGAAACATTAGAGGGAACATTGTTTATGACACAGGGTATGTGGTGTACCCTTATGTTATCTTATGTTTACAACATAGTTGCATAAAATATATATATTTAGAAATACCATTACAAATGCATCCTTACGTTCTGCTTAAAGATGAGGAGGTTCGAGCTGAACCCACATGACAAAGAGTCCTTTGGGCCTTTTGGCAAGATACTAAACCCCAAATTGCTCCTGATGCAACCATCAGAGTGTGATGGGTGTGTGCACGCATCAGGTAAAAAGCACCTAAAGTGGACAAAATAAAGCACCGAGTGTTTGTGTGTGTGTGTCTTGTTGTAAGGAAGTGCTTTCAGTTCTCAGCAAAGACGAAAAGTATAAAAAAGAGAAAATAGAAATACCGTCCGTTTACCATTTCACGAGTCTGGATGCAGCATCTGTGTCTATAGTGTGAGAAGCAGCGATCTGCAGGTCAGGCTTTAAGTCACCAATTTGTAATTTAATTGGTGTAAAAGCTGAATTGGCTTTGACATCAGCTGCTTTGATTCTGTGGTTTGCTTTTCCCCTCATACTTTTCAAGTAATGGTTATTTAAATATTGTCCCACTAAAACCAGTGCAGGAGTTGTGTTCACCATCAGGAGGTGATTGTGTTTCAGTGCTTTAGTCTTTAAGACAAACATGAAGATGAGCAGATTAAGCTGCTGCCTTTTAATGACATTATTCTACAGGAGGTGATATTGTGCTGGGCTTGCTTCTTCACAAATATTAAAATGAAATGTTTGACAATGAACCACACAGGCTGCAGCAAAGGACACTATTACTACTGCAGGCAGCCTTTGAACCATATGCATTCTCCATCACATGGATGATTTCTGCTTTTTTTATGCATTAAAAACCTTCGGTGAAAACTACTTTAGATTTGCATTGAGCATATTCTCTGTCCGGTGGACATCTGATCATTTTAGTCCAATCTAGCACATGAGCGCTTTTATTTCTCACCTGGAAAATATGAAAATCTCAGCTACTCATAGTGACATCACTCCCAAATTGGCTTCATTATCGTGGCCAAATCAGAAAATCAAAGAAAAACAGAATTTGTTTGGCTTGTTAGCGAGGTAGAGCAATTTGTACATTACGATCAATACAGCACAATACTTTTCCTTACTATAAAACAGCACATTAGTGGATAGAGCCTGTGATGTGAAGAACTGTACAGATTAAAAGTTTCACAGTTTTACTGATGTTTACGTTCATTGCCGCCTTTTTACTTTATTAACTCGTGTTGGTGGAGCTGCTCCAACTTTCTGAGCTGAGAGGGCGTTTCCGCCTGGGAAAATAATTCTGACTTCATTTGGAACGCACTATTACAACTTGGAAATGATTCTCAAGCCCTGATGTTTCCCAGTTCTCACCTGCACTTCCCACTCCATGCACCAGCAGCAGGATGTGCTTATCTACTTGTCCAACTGGCCGAGAGCCCTCCAAAGAAGACCTGGAGCCCTGAAAGACACATCAAAGATTTGGCAACAGTACTCTGATTTCAAACCTCAATGCAGATTACACCGGTATCCTTTAATTTGTGTGTGACAGAGCATCTCTGTGGGAGGTATATGGACTTGGCATCAAATGTGCTCATGCCTCCTGCCAATGTACCAAAACCCTCCCCCGTGCTTAATCTGGTAAACAGTGTGCATGTTCATATTATGATAGACATCTGTTTGCTCTCTCTGCTTGTGCTGACAAATATTCAGTCCTTCATACTTCGCTTCACGTTGTCCTTTCTGCCCGTTCCATGGGCACAGGATCCTCTGGAAATATGCTGAGAGGAAGATGAGATTTACTTCTGCTGCTTAATGTAAGTGCTTTCCAAAACTGTCCATCAGCCGTTCCGTGAGTGAATCTGAGGGAACGCAGCTGAAAGCGTCTTGCTTTCCTGCCTTATCGACTGCACCCAGTGACTGACAGGCTCGGGTATAATCTCCCTTTCAGAACATCAGATAAGGTGCACAGAACCACCGGACCTGGAATTACAGTCACTGAACTAAAACTTGCCTGAATTCTCTGACCTTTGACTACAGGAAACTTCCAGAAGACTTAAAATCCCTGTTTTATTAATCCAATTAAGCAGCAAACCTTCATGTGCACACTGTGGTTTATTATCGGGAGGAAGTCCTTGAAGCATTTCACAGAAGAGTGGGAAATTAAAGGAAGATACTGGTCTCCACCAGTGCTACCCTTCAGCCTCCCAGTAGATACAACTATGGTATCAATTTCAAAAGCCTATCTCACCTTCTTCTCAACTGCATTTTGATGAAGCTCGAACCCTGACCACTGAGATTCAAACTCATCCGAGATTTTCAGTAGATGCACCTATGGTCCAGCTTTAGTGGTCTGACAAGTGAAACTTTTACTCTAAGAGCAGATCTTAGTCCGAGAGTAGACTTAATCCATGTCTGGGAAACTAAGCCTGTGGCCCTCAGAGAGAACAAATTCCAGCGAGATCATCTTAATGGCATAATTGCTGTTTTAACATAAGTCCACCAACCAACAGAAACACATGATAAAATGACACGTTGATAAGATTAAAGGAATAGTGCTGCAGATAAACTGTGAAAAATGGGATTCAAATCAAGCTGAACAGTCTCATACGTTTGATCCGTCCCAGCCTTCCCTGCCTGGCACATACTCTGCCTCTCTCCTTCTGCAGCTCAGGTTCATGCCTGTGGGCAGGTTTGGCACACCTGTGCTTTACCACCTCATCACCCTGCAGTATTTAAGGACCAGCTCATACACCGACTCTGCCAGAACGTTACAGTCGTCAAAGCAATTTAGGCTCAAATTATGCTCCCAGTCAATTATCGGAGATTTTCCTTGTTCAGTAAATTTCCCCCCGTGTGGCCGCCAGCAAACTGTCAGCCTCATTTCTGGATCCTTGCCTCTCTTGATACTTACCTGTCTGCCCACTCTCCACCCATGCCTGCACCTCTCAAACCGACTAAGACTCTGAACAAAAACCTTATCGTCATCTTTGAGTTTTATATACACAAAAACTCTAAATGTTTCAGAATGTAGACGTTTGTGTGGAACCTGCATCTAACTTTGCCTATCCTGGCTTACATCATCACACAGTCCCCACATCTCACAGTGAAATGATCTGTTACTGGTTGCAGTCAGTGGTGAACAGACTTGGTCACTTACTACAGAGTCCTCGGACATCGAAGGCTCTTGACTCCTGGCGAGCCCGATGCAGCGAGGCACGTGGAGGTTCCCGTCCATGTTGGAGTACTTCCCTGTTAGTGACGTTTCACAGAGTCTGGAAAGAGCACGAGGAGGTAAGTTGATGTTTTTCTGGATGAGCTGGTAATAATCATGTATTTAAGAAGAGAGAACCATCTCTGCCCGCACCATTACGACAAATGTCACACAATTTGTTGCTGCTTCTCAGGCTATTCTATCTGAAACTCACTCTCAGTGATGTTAAAGAAATGCTGCATATCTGAAACACATTAGAGGTAAATTACAATACTTACTTTCTGCTTTGCCTGTGCAGAGAAACGTCGATGTGCTGCCACTTTGAGTGTAGATAAACTGCTCTAATCACTCACGCTCCAATCAATACGTACGCTTGAATCCTCATCACAAATTCATGTCGGAGCAAAGATGCTGCTGAGGTGTAACATTACATACGTCTCGCCGCTGTTTTTATCGTCACTACATCACCTCAATAATCTATATAAATACACACATTCACACACAGACTGATTTACATGAAACTCCGTATTCTGTTGTTTGTTTCCTGTTTTATTCTCAAACAAGGGATTTTAGCGCTTTTCCTGCAGAACAACACACAATGAAACAGCTGATACAATCATCAGCTGATCACCTGTGTGCAGCAGCAGCACATGCTTCGTGCTTTCCCTCTGCACCACATCCAGAGACGTCCTGAATAACAACTGAAATGGAACCATCGTGACCGTCTCAGCTATTTCTCCAGTGACAAACCCTTCAAACCAAAGACCATCTGCTGCAGGTGCGTTCTAAGGAGAGCGATTGCTGAGGATGTGCGACTTAAATAAACAAAGAAACTAAATAGAAAAGATTCGATGCTAATGTTGGGATGACACACTGCTGGTTTGTAAAGAACAATGACTGCATGCCTGTCAGGCCGATTTATAACATTTGACGACGGTTCTTATGCAAATAAAATATTTTCTTTTCCAAATACATCAAAAACCCACATTTCAATGCCGTGGACTCCACCTTATGAATCAAACAAACACGCACACAAAGTGTTGTGTTCAACTCCAGCAAATCTTTAGTTAAACACAACACAGTAAGTTAACTGACTGTGTTTCACTGTGAAGTGAACGGGGAACTGTGTCAGCAAGCATGAGAGGAAACGCTGGCTCCAGCCTCAGAGTGAACACTGCGATTTGGAAGCTCCTCCATCTGGCACAAACATCACAAAATTGTTTCCTTGCGATGTCCTGTTTGACAGCAGTTCAATTACCAGGAAGTCGGATTTCTCCTCCACCACACTGCTGTTGTAAGAACATCTGTGGGTGGATTTTTGCTTCCAGCAAACGAGATGGAAAAAAGTCAAGGAGAGCCGTGTCACAACAATCTTCACAAAGCTCTCGCAATATAGAGGAAAGTTTATACTGGGAAGTTTATACTGGGAAGTTTATACTGGGAGCTTTCTTTAAGCATTGGGGGCGAAATGCTGAAAAATACTTTGGGGACAAAACTGGACCCACTGGAGAAGAAAAGAAGTAACAGAGAGTCAAACCTGAGGTAGAAGACTGATTTAGTGGAACGCTCCTGGTAGACAAACATGTTCTTCCTGTTGACCACGCAGAAGGCATTCAACACAGAGCGCAGGGCCTGGATCGCTGCGACAGGAAGACAGAAACATCCACGTTTACAGAACAAATCCACTGATTTAGGAACATCATCTTCGCTGGATTGAAACAGAGAAAGATTCTAATAAGCACATAATTGATGTAAATATGAGAACTGCACATCAAGTACACACTCAGTACAACCACAGTCCCAACTGCAGCCCACTGCAACAACCAGCGTCCAACAGGACGTTACAGCAGTCGCTGCTGTGACTCGAGTCACTGCTCAGTCACAAGCACTTATTTCTTCAGCTCTCTGTATCAAAGATTAGTCCAGCCCTCAGTATCATACTGGAATTGAAAAAGTTGGATCATAACCTGAGCGAAAATATGGCAGTGAGCCATGAAAAAGAGTCCACATGTTCCCAGTTAAAGCTAATTAAAACGCATGGATTCATAGCTACGGGTGCACATTTAATAACAGAATTACAAATCCTGTTTTTGCTTTGGAGCCATTTAAATCCTACACAGCGACTCCTCGGAGTAAGAAGAGATTTATCATACACTGAACTGAAATGACTGCACGCGTTTAAAGCCGAGCACCCGGACGTTCCTCTCACCTCTGGCCACTCCCATGTTGGGTCCCATCTTGAGGCGGGGGTGAATGTGGATGATTGTGCGCCAAACCACATCGCAGGCAAAGTGCCCTGGGATAAACTGCATGGTAGCAGCCAGATAATCTCTGGCCTGGTAGCTCTCCTCTGTGCTGTAGTCTGTGGTTAGAGAAATACCAATATTTACAACTTTATTTGCAGAGGACTAACTGCAAAGAGGCGACATTAGAGTGCAACATGACAGAAGACTGCAAATGTCTTATAGGCTCTGAAACCCTTTGTGAGGAATCCCAGCGTTAATATAAAACACTGTAAAACTACCTGCAGCTTGTTCTCACTCACCATCAGCGGTGTTGAGCCTCTGCCTGCAGTGAGGCTCACTCTTCCAGATGTCTTCCTCACTCTCAGCCACCAGCAGCTTGTTACACAGATGGCTGTCGTGCAGGTCCTGGAGCAGCATACGCTACAAAAGCACAGAGTGTGCAAACACCGAGCAGTAGACTGAAAATGCAAGTTTCAATCCTCTTAAATGTCTGAAAATGATCCAGCAATTAACCTCCTAGGACCTGCGTCCACATATGTGGACATCACATTTTGGGTTATTTAGACTAAAATACTCAATTTTGCTCTACAAGGGCCTGATGTCCACTTACGAGGACATTATGCTGCTACAAACAATGAAAGAGACGCAGCTTGGGGTGCTGAGGTAACTACCTGATTCACAACTCTGCACATTTCTCCGATCTTCCTGACCACCATTTGATGCAGCTGTAAGCATTCAGGCAACTCCTGCTCTTCCTCCTTCTTCTCCAGCTCCTCGGTGCCGACCTCTTTTCCCTCACTGAAGCATCTGTAACGACACAACACACCCAAAGGATGAACAGCCGTGATCAAAGTTATGAAAGTAAGCTCAGACTTGTTTTTAGTGCCTCTAGTGTCAGAAAGGAAAAACGTTTGACTAAAAGAAAAATGAAAAATAAGAAAGAGTCAAAGGAAAACAACATTTGTATTTGATAGACTTTCCCTCATAAAGATAACATCTGGCGACCTCCCATTAATGGCGAGTTTGACACCGTAGTATATATCAGTCGACTGTTTTTCCAAGCGTACATGCATCGACCGAGACCGCCATCACTAACTTCTGATCCAAACTCGACTTTGATATGACAGAAACCGGAAGAGCCACAAGGGTTACAAGAGCTACAGAGCTGATAACTGGGAGCCATCCAGAAATACCATTACACCTGACAACATGACCTACAAACAGACTGTACTGTTAAATAATAAGAACTTCAAATAACTGGAAGTAAATCTTTTAGCACTGTGATGTTTCATGGATCAAATCCTTTCATGGTCACGAAGCACATACTAGAAGTTACAGTAACAACATGCAATAATAAGGTATGTAGTAAGTGTTTCAATTAAGAATAACTGGTTACCAGTCTGGACTTAGTCTGGAAGAAGTCACAGAAAGTCAGAGCAAAGCTATTCACAGAGTTCATGTTTATAAACCATGAAAAATATTACATGAGTTTAATATCTCCGCTTCTCAGAGAGGTTTAAAGCAAATCTTTGAGCAGCCAGGTCAAAAAACTATTACCACTAAAAACGAAAAATGAGAAGCTTGTGTAGTGAAAATTGTGTTGCAAATGAATAATGCATTTAATATCTGAGTGCACAAATGTGAAAAAAGAGAAGTCCAATCTGACTTATCAACGTCTACCTCTCTGCAAGTCAGGACTGTCCAGCTCCAGGCCTCGAGGGCCGGCGTCCTGCAGGTTTTAGATGTGATCCATCACAGCTGATTTAAACGGCTAAATTACTTCCTCAGCATGCCGTCAGGGCTCTAGACTAACTTTTTGCCATGGGCGTACCGGTACGCCTAACTTTTTAAAGTTAGGCGTACTGGCACAAAAGTTAGGCGCACACAAATTTTATAATAATTTATATAATGTGCTTTTTCAGCATTCAAAGACTGATGACACCGTGTCAGAGCACTGGCTATGAATTTCAGAAGGATCCGGCCTTAACAGAAAAGTTAGCAATAGTTCTTTTCCTATTACAGCTACATCCACTTCTGTCGTGCCCAGGCTGCTCATAGGGCTGGGTATCATCACTGATTTCTATAATCCACTCGATTCCGGTTTTCAAAGTCCCGATTCGATTCAACTTTGCCTCAGACAGTCAGAAATATTATAATTCTGATCATTTATCAGTACTGACTTCATCAGAATTGTGAGCATCACAGCAGATGCCTTTGTGTGAAAGTAACTGAGAATAAAACAGAAAAACAAGAAGGAGATTTTCCTGGTCTGGCTTTTTATAGCAGAAAACCTTAAAAATATTCTACAATGTTCTGCATATAAAGTTTAAATTTCTTCAGTATTGAACAACAGAAAAAATAGGCTTTCTTGTCCGAGGACATTTAAGTGAAAAAGAAAAAGACAGCAGCCACAGCCTGTAAACAACGGTAGACTGGTGGGTAATAAGCGACTGAATAATACAGAAAACAGAGATTGGAGACGGGAACTGTTCTTGAAGTACAGAGAGAGAGAGAGAGAGAGCTAGCTGTGCATGAAGTGTGATTTTAATAGTCGTGGAAGCAAAACAGCAAAATTCATGACGACATTGATCAAATGTGAAGCGCAGTTTGCTGCTTCTTTTGCTGCTGGCTCGGTGGATTTTGGCTGGAGAGACAAAACCTGCAGCTCAGAATCAGCGCAAAAAGACGTAAACACAGCGCAGACCGGACGCATCAGGATCGCTAAGCTCCGACAGCGTGTCCGTCTGCGGGCCGTCGGGTGAGAAAGCCGAGAAAGACAAAGCTGATTCTGATGCGTCGGTCTGTGTTTACGTCTTTGTGTGGAGTCCGTGTACCTGCTCTCATCTGCTGTTTGGTTGTTGTTGAAATGGTTTTGTGAGCTTTAATCTGAGAATCTGGCGTTTCTGACAAAACACAGTTATGTTTAAAAGTCAGGATTTAATGAATAATATCGCTTTATTCAAGCTACTCACCTCTCTCTTCCACCTGCACTTTCAACTGGACCACGGCCAATCAGAGAGGTCCCGCCCCTGACTATCTCTGATTGGTTCAGTCCACGATAGGGACAAAATGTGTGTCTGTTGTTGACCACAGGGAAGGTTGCAGATTTTTTTTTTTGCTACCTGAACAGTTGGTCGCACAGGTGCAACCAAATATTTTTTTTTAGTCGCACCACTGAAATATTTGCTCGCATTTGCAACCAAATTGGTGGCACTCTAGAGCCCTGGTCGTGACGTTCCCCAGAGGCCTGGTAATGAACTCATCATGTGATCCAGGTGTGCTGACCCGGGGTGAGATCTAAAACCTGCAGGACACCGGCCCTCGAGGCCTGGAGTCCGACACCCTGCTTTAAACGGTTCTGATTTTTCATGTCTATAAAAATAAAAACGGGTCCTTAAACAGGGGCTTCTTTGAAAACTTGTTACAGTTGCTTCAATTAAAACCTGTATAGTTGTTTTTAGGTCACTTGTTACTAAATGAATGAAAAATGGGAATCACTAAATGACTCTGACCTGGAGTGGGAGTACACCGTCACTCTGTCCTGGTGGATCTTAACAATGAGCCAGAAGTCTGGCATAAGCCGGGCCTGGCACTCCTGTTCATCCAGGGTGGAGCTCTCACACTCAGAGTCGCTGCTGCCACCATCATAACCTGTCAACACAGCATTACGTCTGTATTTAACATGTTTCCACCATTCTTCTGAAGACGCATTGACATGAACCGTCTATAACATAAGAATTAAGACTCTGTAAAGCAGACACTTTGAACCTTTCAGACTGCAGGTGTTTCTATGACTCTCCCCCACAGGGAGCCTCTCACTCAGCTTTGTGCAGCACTTACCCTGCATGTCTGAGTCCAGGCTGCCTTGGCTGGAGACGACACTCTGGACTCGACTCGGCCTGAGTTTGCCGCCACCTGAGGAGAGAAAACAAGAAGTGACAGAGGAGCGCGTCTCTGTTCTACGCAGGTTAAACTACAGAGCTGAAACCCGAACGGTGCACCACGCTGAAAGAATCGGTTACTGTTACAATATCTTCACATTTTACTTTTACATGGACTTTATTTTTTTAATACTTGTATTTATTAAGATTTATTATGCATTATATTTATCTTTTTATATGAAGTTTCTTTTTTTACTGACCAACTTCTGGAATGAATAAAGTACAAATGTAAGGTGTTTTATCATCACTGGACATGATGATGACACACGTGCAACAAAACAGTGAAACAAGCAAACCTAAACAGGTATGAATGTGAAACTCACTGTGAGAGGCCGACTGCACGGACTCAGCCAGGCTGACACTCGAGGGTGTCTTTGGGGGTGAGCTGGCCTCTGTGCAGCTCTCTGCCTGCAGCTGGGGGGTACTGGGCTGACCTCTGTCCCCAACCATGCTAACAGAGTCATCTGCTTCAGGCTTCAAGGCTGCAACTGATTCACCAGCGTCCGGAGTCGTGTCACTGAGAGCATCAGCAGCAACACTGACTGGCTTCCTGTCCTCACTCTGCACAGAGTTCAAGTAAAAGTTAGAGTCATTCTGTCTGATAAACTCCTGCAGATAAACTCTACGTCTTAAAATTTAACCTGATTTATTTCTGATCATGGATTTATGCTGATGTCAATAATAACATAAAAACAAACTGAATGCACAGCTGGACAGATGAAGGCTGATCTGATGTATTTTCCCTCCTCTGCACATCACAGTCACTGATGTATCTAACCTCACTGTTGGCCTGAGCTTCTGCTTCGCTCTCGAGCGTCGTGGTCTCCGCCTGAGCTGCAGCACTGCAGGATATGGTGGCGGCAGCAGGCTGTTGTGGGGGGGATGCAGTGCTCTCAGACAGCCTCTCGGTCTCTCGGATCCTCTGAGGGTGCAGTCTGCTCAGAGACATATAGTAGAAGCCGGCCTGTTCTCCATTTAACACATAGCCAGAGAAAGACATCCTACGAAACTCCTGCAAGATAAACAAACGTTGTACTTTATATTCATACGTCCATCTATACAGAAGTAACAAACCTCTGTGCATGCCTGTGAATCAGCCTGTAGGCACATATGCAAGAACAAAATTAAAGATTCATTAATTAACTCCTATCATGTTCTCATACAAATATGTGCAGACATGTTTTTGTAGAACATTCCTGGAGAAACTTTGTGTCTCAAGTTTAAATCCTGTTTGTTCTTCTTGCCTCTTTGAATTTTTCCAGCGACTGTTCAGGCCCAAAGACAAACTGAAGCGGGACTTCCTCACAGTGACAGTGCGGTCGACCGCTGGAGCGTAAAACGTGCTCCGCCACTTTCTGCAGCGTGGCCGGGCCGATGACCCGAGAGTGACGCAGAGCAGAGACGATCTCATCCTCCAGCAGCCAGCGGATCTGAATCACACCGAGAGAAACCAGGATAAGAGCAGCACTGCTAGTGTGTGTGTGTGTGTGTGCAGGAACAGCAGGAAGCACAGATATCTGTTCAGTGAATCTTTCACAAAGACTATTAGAAATGCTCTTGTGAAGTGTACGAACGCTGCACGCTTCAGTAATGTGGAAAAGCTGCCCACCTGTCACGTGTGGGAGGACTCACCTCGTCCATTGTGGCCAGGATTGCCAACTTGTGGGGAAGTGGGAGTTTGGATAAGGGGTCACCAGAGATGCCGTTGACACCTCCTCCCCTCAGACTGTCCAGCACGGCCATCAGCTCCTCGTCAGAGCGATAGGAGGAGGGCTGCCCTGGTGAACGATTCATGCTGCTCTCTGAGGTGTACCTACACACGGAGACAGCTGACGTGAACATCATGGAGTCCACACTCAGACTGACTCAAAGACGCAGTGGGTGCATGGGTCTCCTGCCAACAGCTTCACTCTGGTGCTGCTGCTAATCATCACTTCCAATCCCGTCAATTTAATCTAAAATAAGCAATAACTACTGAACATGAAGACAAAAATTACAATTGATTATTTTTGTCACCTCGGTTTTTAGGTTTACACGATGATAGAAACAATAATAACTTGGTAGCAGGAAATTAGCAGTCTTTGAATGAAAAATGACTGAAATAAGATATTTTCTGTGGATAAAATAATCAATTAATTCAACTTAAAAAAATGAAATAAATAAAAGGAAACAGCACGTGTTTAATTGTAGTAAAATGAATGGAGTGATATTCCAGATGTGCTGGTGTAGTCATCAGTGAAATACCGACACAGCCACAACTGTTGCTTTGCTTTTCTAAGGCTTGTTGGAGTCCATCTACCAACTGTCAGTTCAGCCTTTTCTATAACTGTCTGTGAGATCCAGACTGATGCTGCAGTGTTTTCTTAGATGTGCATTATGGATGATTATATACAGGCAGATAGAGGTCCAGGGTCCTGAGTGGGGTGTGTCTAAAATGAAGCTCCGCCTCCATCTCACAGAGCTGTTTTTTACTTTCAAAGCTTGTGATTTGCTAAAATGCTCTCATTGAGTTTCATCTGCCTGACATTTATTCATCTCTTCATCTGGCTGCGACTATCACAGGTTGAGAGGCGGTGTACACCTTGGACAGGTCACCAGCAGAGCTAACGAGCACTAGGACTGGGCAGGGCTCTAGAGTGCGACCAATTTGGTTGCAAATGCGACCAAATTTCTCCATGGTGCGACTAATAAAAAATACTTGGTTGCACCGGTACGACCAAGTAAAAAAAAATACTTGGTTGCACCGGTACGACCAAGTAAAAAAAAATACTTGGTTGCACCGATGCAACCAAGTATTTTCTCGGGAAAAAAGTTTCAGCAACCCTGAAAGTCTCCGTGTGTTCAACAACAGACACACATTATGCCCATGTCGTGTTCTAAACCAATCAGAGATACTCAGAGGCGGGGACCTCTGTGATTGGCCGTGGTCCAGATATTCCTGCAGACCTACTTGTGTTTACATTTGAAAGTGCGGGCAGATAGAGAAGGGTGAGTAGCCCAGGTCAGAAGTGTATGAAGTTGGTATTGAGAAAATATGAAAAGAACAATTGATAACTTTTTCGTTAAGTTAAGGCCTGATCAGTCCAAAATTCTCAGCCAGCGCTCTGACACGGAGCCATCAACCTCTCTGTTTTTGTCAAACACTGATCCGGAGACGGCATCAGAAAATGAGCCACATACGATCGACTCCCAGCCGGAGTCCACTGAAAGTAAAAGTGAGAAAATGTATAAATTTCGAATCGAGTGGCTTGACCAGTTTCCCTGGCTAAGATACAGCCAAGCTGACAATATGATGCACTGCATTTACTGCGGTGTTAAGTAATGCAGTTAAAAGATTTGGGTACGCCTAAATTTTGTGCTGGTGCGCCTAAATTTTATTTTTAGGCGCACCAGTGCAACCATGGCAAAAAGTTAGTCTAGAGCCCTGCTGGGTAACATAAACGTTGACAAACTGTGGTCCAGTTTGTCGTGTTTCTCTTTCAAAGGTGTTCCTGGTTCATCTGTGCTGGAGCCACTTTAATTCAGAGAGCAGTGCAGAAAGATCCTTTGTTCTCTGAAAGGGTCTGTTTTTGGTTCATGTTCAGCTTTCCTTTCATTCTGTTGCTTTTTGTGGTCAAATCCAGGAAAGTGAGTAACGTCCTGCCCAAAGAGGCATCAATAACTCTTTAAAGGCCATTTGAGAAATTCACTGCAGAATAAGCAACGTCACCAGTTTCTGTCTTTATTTCTGCTCCGTGTCACCGCTTTTAAAAAGTGTGATTTCATTAAAATCCTACCAACGCTCCTACAAAGGATCTTTACTGCAATCGATCAGGATGTAAAATTGAGATTAAAAAAAAATTTGGATTTTGCACACGACCTGTTATGATGGAAGTCCGCCATGGCTTCGATCTCCAGAGGCAGCGTCAGAACAAAAATATCCAGCGTGACCGAGAGTTCGTTCAGATCTACAGACTGCACCGCCTCAGCATTCTCCAGGCAGGAAATGACCTCACCTGCAAACACAACTGTGAAGTAAGCTCGGGAACAAAATTAACAGTGTGAAGAAGAAGCTCTTTGTCCAAAGTGGTGATTTATAGAAGCAAAAGAGTAACACAGCTTCAGATATGCTTCCTTGCACAGAAAGAAGCCACTTAGGTGGAAAGCAGTCAGCTGTACTCACCCAGGCACGTGGGCAGCGTCTGCATGGGCACGGAGCCATGGCAGCTCTTCATGTTGACAGAGCAGGTGATGTGAACAAACAGTGGTGGCATGTCCAGCTGTGGGGCCTCGTTCTCCAGCAGGGACTCTCCCTCCAGGATGCTGAACGAGTCCTGGTCCTGGTTCACAGTGTTGGAGTCAGACAGGGACTGGTCCTCACCCTCTCCCTGGGAGCTGCTGCCTGGGTGCTCCTCATACTCCACCACCAGATCTGTGTCGCTCTCCGTCATTATGCAGGAAGACGGCACATTTTCTGCAAGTGTAGCAAGACAACTTTAAAGTAGTCCTAAGAATCATAAACTCTGCAAACTCTTTTTGTTGTTTCACGTCTTTGGTTAAATAAGGTTTTAGGAAAGACTTTATTTTACTTTCAGGCTTTTTATTGACCCGCAGGGACCACGTGGATCCTGCCTGTTATGCATTGTTGTGCATATGTGGGCTACATGCCGACTACGGGAAAAGCGACCCCTGTCTTGACGTTGTTCTCTCGATAACGCAGGACTGCATTGGGCGTTCCAGGAAATAAAGGACTCCACATGAACGTCTGGAATCCCTGAAGGTTACTCACTGAGTTATAACTTATGTGTTTGTGTCAGTGTCTAACAGTAAAGGCATATAACTGTATATGAATACACAGACGAGAATCAGACACCTGTACAGAGATCATTTACTGCTACAATATAACCTGCATTATTAACATTGTATTAGTAATATATCCCACAGCACTGATGTTGCATTAGAGATGCTTATTAAAGTTATTGCCACCATGTTAACCTTTTTATTACAGGTGCAGCTATAATTATTTTATACACATTGCATGTTTGTGCTCATTCAGAGTTGATGCTCAGTCTCTTAAAGAAGGTTTTAAGCTTTGTGAAGCGCTATGTCCTCACAATCTATAGTGTAGGTGACTTGGAGCACAGAAGGATAAACAGCGCACACGCTTACAAACACATAATCCTGCCAGGCCAAAAGCCCGAAATTCATTTAGCTTCTAACTGCATTTCAGTTTGCTTGGTAACAGATGACAGAAGACAAGTCAAGAAAAGGACAAGCCCTCAGGGACCGTCTAGGCTGGAAATTTACTGCCATGTATGGAAGCTGTTATAGAAAGAGGAACTTCTGTGTCTGTTTTTAGCCATCTAAGATGTACCATTTACTGCAATCGATGTATTTGATCTGCAATCGACGTGAGAAGGGGCGTTAACCCTGATGTTATAAAAGCATTTTCAAGTGTGTTCTTAGCAGGAGACGTGTGCTGATGTGATGCTGCAGACTTCTTCTCCTGTGTGCGTTGGACCTCACTCTTCTGGGCCTCTGCTGTTTGTTTCATTGCTCCACATTTATTGAAGTCGGGACACCTCAAAAGGAGGCGATGTGTCTCGCGTTTCTAAAGCATGAAACAGAAGTCGCTGAAATAACGACGGCTGATTAAAAACTAACTGATGAAGCACTAACTGGATATTAAATGTGAAATGAGCCGTACTAAAATGATCAGTTTAACTGGGCTCGGCCTCAGAGTCTTCCTCATCTTCACCCTGCTTTGAGTTCTTCTACACCTTTCTCCCAGACGCTGAAGTCACCATAACGATTGCTTTCCATTATAAAAAGCCACTTGTGTAACGCTCACGAGCAGGCAGGTGCTGTTATTGACTGGAGAGAAATATCTGAAATTTAGTGCTCAGAGCACAGGATGGACGACTGCTGAAAATTCACTCGTTTTATTTTCCCTTTCTATCAGTCTCACATTTTATCTTTTGTAGCCTCCTCCAACAACAACAGCCCTTTTGTTGAGTCACGTTTTCACAGTAATTTCGATGATTCCACTATCAGCCTTTTGGCTACAGGTTATCAACAGCTACAGGAGGAAGAAAAGAAACAACAAACACAAAAAAGCTACGATACTCCTGCACAGAAGCTTCAGGGAAGCTTAGCAGTATAACAACTTGTGCTTAATGAAGGACGAAACATGAAAGGTCCTCCACCTTTAACATTTGTTACTGCTGAACACTGAACAACTGAATGTGTGACCACAGTGCTGACGGGAGACTAACAACAAACCCAAACTAAAGGCAAACGTTTCAGAACGGCCTTTACCGTCTTCAGTGGCGGGCTCAGCTTCTGACAGCAGCTCTTCACTCGCCCGTCTTTTCATCTCGCTGTCCTCCGACTCCTGTGAAGGAAAATCAGAGCAGCAAGGTTCATGCTCAGATATAGAGATACAGACTCACCTCTCTTCGGTTTGCTTCTCTGAAATAAACAGTTTTTAGTTTCCCCCCAACATCTGATTTGTCCAAATCCTTGATGACATCCATCCCTCTTTATAACATCTAACCTGCTATGTG
The DNA here is from genome assembly GCF_057381915.1 of Diplotaxodon limnothrissa. Classification (NCBI taxonomy): domain Eukaryota; kingdom Metazoa; phylum Chordata; class Actinopteri; order Cichliformes; family Cichlidae; genus Diplotaxodon; species Diplotaxodon limnothrissa. The sequence continues at coordinate 45,543,449 of NC_140610.1, forward strand.
ACGCATGATATTGTAGCAAATTTACAGCAAACTCACCTCTTTCTTGGATGAAGGTGGAGAGTAGTAGAAGTAGTGTGGGTTGGAGGGAACACTTTTGAAATACTGAGAAAGGATCTCCATGAATTTATCCTGACAACAGTTTAAAATTGAAATGATAATTATTTAAAGCCGTTAGCTTTCTGGTCCAAGAATCAGCTTTAAGGAACTGAAGAGTACGGGATCCCCCTTCAGACACTACCTGTATTATTTTGTGCAGATCTGGATACACGTCACACGCGGGTTGTGTCTGCAGCAGCGTCAGAGGGAATTCTGCTATCGCTCCTTTCTTGGGCTCTTCCTTGATCGGTGGAGATGTAGGAGCAGAGGAATCAGGAACTCCTCTGGATTCAGCCTCACTGGTGTCCTCCACTTCAGTACTGCAGCCAGAAATACCACACAATTAATAACTGTGTCAGTTAACATGAATCTTATTGCAGACTGACCTTAAAACAGTCGTTATAAAAGTGCTTTGGAAGGGAAAAGCCAACACACTGACAGCAAACTTATGAACTGGAACGTGTTAACAGATGTGATTCATCAAAGGACAATTAGCAACATGGTGTGGTGGTTTGTTGCTTTATTTGAATGATGACTGGTGAAAGGGAAACATGCATTTATCACGTCTCAAACAGCTCTGGCATCCTGGAGGTCTCAGAGCGCCACATTATTCCAACAGAGCAGCCCACTGTGGGAGCACAGGCCCACCGGTGGCAGACACCATCTATACTTCTTACATTACAAACATTTTCATGAAGCTAAATGACACTAAAACTCTGCTTAGTTGTATCATAGTTTTGTGCTGTGTTCGTTCTTCCGGCTCCTGTCAGAGATCTCATCCTGGTAAACTGGAGCTCTTCTTCCGCACGCTCGCTTGCTTGCAGGGGCTGGTCTGGAGGTCTAATGTTATAGTTTTTACTGCAGTTTACTAAGTCTTTCCCTGACCATGTAAAGCACAGTGAGAAGACGAGTGCTTAGAAGTGTGACTACAAGAAACAAAGATTTGTTTATAATAGAACTAAACCCTCTTTTTACAGAAAAGTGGAGAATAAATAAAGTTCATTAATATAACAAACGAATCAAAGTATGTTTGAGTCACACCAACATCAGCACATGTGAAGAAAACCCTGACGTAGGCCTCTGTGGATGTGAATTCACCAGCTCAGACAGCACCACCTGCTGGACAGTTTAAATCATTACCAAATGACTAAACTGTATGCTGATGGTTTACATGCCACTAGCCCCAGATAAACAGATCCACAGACAGATGGGCAGAAACGTGGGTTACCCCCTATGCTGAGATGTTTTATGTAAAGCAAAATATAAGAAGGTGATAAGCTGTAACTTAACTTTGTTAAATAGAAGCAACTCGTTTCTCAAAGACTGGCATGTGTCTGATTCTGATGATTGGCTTCACCTGCATGAAGAGGCCACTTTATCATCGAGTTGCTCCCCCTCAGCTTCACCAAGGATAAACGTGGCAGGGCTCCTTGAAGCTTTCAGAGGCCCTCCTCCCCATCCTGGAGTCTTGCCGTGTTCCCTGAAGACCCTGATGTGTCCACATAGCGTCTGCAGGAAGGAGGTGATGTCGATCTCCTGCAGCGATTCTTCACAGTAGTCCATCGCCATCAGGACGTCCTGGGAGCTGATGTTGTAGGACTGCTGCAGGCTGCGGTATACACCTGACAAGAACATGGACGCGTGACCAAACGACGCTCGGACGAGTTTCAGTCACTGTATTTTAACACCTGTGAAATCATGGACGACTGTGACATGTTGCACTGCTGTGATGGACTTAACCTTAGATCCTCATTTGTGTGTGTGTTTTGGTGGAGTAAGGATTTTTCTTTTTGACTACTCAGTTAAGCTTGAAGCATTCGTGTTGGTGGACACAGATCACCTTTGACGTAGCTCTGGTGGTAATGCTCCTGCAGCATGCTGCAGTAGTTGGCCAGCTCCTTGTGTTTGTGAGGCTGAGACAGGAGGTCGGTCCAAGGAGACTGACTGCTGCGATCCTGAGATAGAGACCTGCTGGGGAACAACAGCACAGAAAAGACACTGAGAAGAGGAACCCGGGTCTGACAGGATGATGAAGGATCAGTTGAACCCACAAGGATAGATTACGTTAGTACATAAAACCTCAATTTCACACATGTAGAAAACAGTGCTGGTTAAAATACAGACAGTTCCACTGCACCTAGTTTTGCATAAGCACTTACATGAACCCATATCTGCACCACAGTACAAGCCCAGTCACAAGGCCGAGAGACCAGTCGATGAAACCCTCACAAGCCAAAATCCTTCTGACCGACTGCTAAATGACCGACATGCATTTCCCAAAGCAAATAAATTTGAATGTTTCCATGTTAACCAGTGGTTGTTGACTGGTCTCTATGCTTATGTGACTGGGACTGGGGATTAAGCATGATCGAAGGAGCCAATAAGCCTGTGAGGGACAGCTGAACCTCCACAGCAAGCATCTGAAGCGCTGAATTAGGGGAGGAGCAAACATGATTTATCAGGTCAAAGTCAGGGAGAGACGAGTCATTTAACAATATTTCTATTTTTAACCTAAGTGTAGAAATTATTTGTGTGTGTTTATAGGTTTGTAGTTTAAACTTAAAATAAGACACAAACATCTAAAACAACAGTCTTAATTCAGTATTGACACCCAGAGTTAACTGTTAGTTAAGCACAGGAAGTCTTTTATTGTTTCCCAGTTAACCCATTCTAAGTATTAGGATAGACTCCAGTATGCTTCTGTTTATAAACATCAGCATAACTTTACATGTTTACAAATATGTCATGGCCCCATGCTGTCAGTTTAAGCATCACCAGTCTCTGCATTCCCGCTACATCAGTGGTTCGCAAACTGTGGTACGCGTACCACTGGTGGTACTTTGGCTCCATCTAGTGGTACGTGGGAAGTCTCCAGATTAAATGATATCTGGCACGTTCTGGTTCAAACGTACAGCTCTGCTGTCACTTCCAACATGAATGAAGACAGAAAACTACACAGCAGTGACGTTTGTAGGGTTACTGAAGTTGGGCTAGCTGATATATAATGATGTGCTACGTGATTGCTAGCAACACAGCTATGTTAGCATAAACACAGTGAAGCTGGAGGATGAAGCTAACTTTCTTCCACTGGATAAAAGTTAACGTGAGGGTTCCTGATGGTTAGAGACAAATGTAATGGCATGGCAGGATGCTGTAAACGGACCAAACTTCAGCAGGAGAACAACTGAGATAATCCATCCACAATACGAGGTTAGTCATTCATAAACTGCTGCTGGGCTGCAGTTACATCGTAAGGGTTTAAACACTGAGCTGTAAAATGAACAGTGATAATTAAAACCGAGAGAGGCCGACAGTGATCACTGACTGTGTTTACGGGCTTGTTGAGATTAGAACAAGGTACAAAGTATTAAAACATGTTAAAAACACAGCAGCCTTAATAAACACGGAGCAGTTTGTTCAGACGTCATCACTTAACGATTGGCTATCCCACCTGCTGTTTTAATGCAGCACAGTTGTTATTATTATGACGTGTCACATCCTGTTCATGACAGTTAAAATAAATAACATTCATATAAGAAATAAAACTGTCTCGTGTAAACTGCATGTTGTGTTAAATAGGCTGATCTGCACTGTTCAGAGTGCAGTGTCTGTGTGACACTCTTATATAGAATAACAGGTATCAATAATCATCCCTGACAAATATCCTGCCGACCCAACAGAGTTTGGCTTCAAATATCACTACAATCCACATTCAGTGTTTCTGAGGTGTACCAGTAAATACTGCCAACTATTTTAAACTATTGCTGTCAGCTTCAAGCATGCAGTGAGTGCTGTTTCACACAGAAAACTGAATTATTGCATTACTCAGTCGCACCAGCACAAATAATGTAAACAGAAAGTTTGATCTGTCCACATCATCTCTTTGAATTAAAACTATAGTTAATGTGTAATCCTTGGCTCATCAGCAGTGAGGCTGGTTCTCCACTAAAACAAATTACAAAGCTGAAGAGCAGCAGACAAAACTGCAGCCTGTGATAGTATCAGTGTTAATACATATAAATACAGCGAGGCCAGCATCCCGCTGAGACTTTCATAATTCATGTTCGTGGATAAAAACCTTGTATATAAAACATGGATGTAGATCCCAGGTTTAAATATCAGTCTAAACTGGAAGTGTCTTAAACCTGCAGTCCTTCCCCCATCCCACAGGAAGTGTCTGAGGCAATTTTGATTTACAACCTCAAAAAAAAAAAAAAAAACACGTCTTGGTATTTATGATACCAAACATCATTTTTATGTCTTATTCAGTAGGACAGGACAGCAGGCATGAAGGCAAGGCCACAGTTTTAAGAGACTTCAACAATGTCAGAGCTCCAAATAAGCAACAGAAGAAGAAATGTGACCCTTTGATGAGTGTCTGTGGTTTTCTCTGATGTTTGCAGCAACAGGAGGAAGCACAGACAGGCCCGGGGAGTAGATGCTTTTACCAGCCTAGTTTTAGGAAAGCCACACTGTCCCGCTCTACAAGCGCATCCCCAAGTTGCCAGAAGTGTCCAGAGAAAGCTGAGCAGCCCCTCAGCAGACAGAAGGAGAGCAGACAGACAGACAGTGTGCTACCTGAACTTCATCTGCTGACACATCTCCCAGGACTCTGCATCTCGGGCTCTATTCTCCCCCGTGAAGACAACCAGAGACACACATGTTAACATCTCCACTGCAACAATCCAAGGCTTGCAGTGCGTCACACAATCATGACAAAGCCTAATTACAACACAGCTCCTCTTCGTCTAGTACTTCTAAGACTGGGTTAGATGATCCATATTCAGTATTTGGTGACGGTTTTTGTGTTCCAGGCAATAACAGTGTCATTATTATGAGATAGCCAAGGTTACAAAGAGACCCAAATATATACAATAATTCTATAAGACCTTCTTATCATTTTATAATTGTAACTGGCAACACAACTGTAAAACCTTCCTTGTCTTTCAGGATTTCAATGCTTGCTTGTTTTTCCCTCAGTACCTGAAGAAGACGTCCCTGGGTTGGCGGCTGGAGTTTGGGTGAACCAGCTGCTCTTTCAGATTCTCCAGTGAACAGTTGTAGACGTAAACTGGACACTTCAGCTGGCTGCTGTCACCAGTGCTCTGCTGGGAAAGCTGTCTGCTGAGGCTGATATGGAAGTCTGACTTGTGTGGCTCAGAGAAGTGGACTCCTTCTTTTTCTGCAGCATCTGGAAACATCAGAAAAACGTAAATCTTTGTGCAAAATGTTTGAACAATTCAAACCCTGCAGACGTGCGGTTTTAGGCTCACCTGAGCCCGGCATCCAACTCTCCATCTCTGAGCCTCTGCTGTCCCAGCTGTTCTGCTCCAGGGTCTGGGAGTCAGCAGCTCCAGTCTGGCCATCAGATGGAGATGAGAGCACAGGGGACCTGGCGGTGCTGGAGCTCAGTCGCCGACTAGAGCGCAGGCTGAGTCCAGACTCGGACCCTTCAAAGCCACCAGTGGATCCAGACAAAGAGTCAGCCTGAGATTTGTTGCTGGGGGTCAAAGCGTCGTCCTCCTGTGTGCTCACATTACTCCGAGGCTCGGTCTCTCCTGAAGCCATCAACATCAGAACATCTGCAACATAACAAACATCATGAGAGCGCGCTAGAAGCACCACAGCCAACAAACTCCAGACTCACCTGTGAAGGTAGCAGGAAGGAAGGTGAGGATTAGATGCTGGGAGCTGATGCACTTGGCATAACATCTCCACTGTGGCGCAGAGCAGCTGCTCTCCAACAACAGGGGCTCTTCATCCACAAGGTCTGCATTGCTGAAACTCTGCCAAACACAACAGACATTTGTCACGAATATAGGGAAGACCAACGAGGGACCTGAAGCAGCTCCCACTGCAGATTTCCAGTGTGGTTGTGGCCTCATTACCCACAGAAACAGTCAGAGAGCTCAAAAGGACTATTTCAATTTATTAGAGAAATGTTTGCATTCCTATCCCATGATTTACTTTAGTACGTTTAACTAGAAACAGCAGACTGAAAGAAAACAATACAAGTATCACAGACGTGTGTGGCAATCAAGCCTAAAGGCACCAACGGCTGTAAGGATTCAAACATTTTCAAAGGCTTCAACAGATCATCACTAGCTGCATTATAACAACATAAATAAAAAACACTTAAAAGTGACACAGGTTTGGTTTTGTGCAAATGTTGGAGATCACCTGTAAAGTGCTGGTTGACCCCATCACCTCTCTGCTGCTGCCGGCCGTGTAGAATGACGTCACCGTGTCCTGTTTCTCTGGAGGCTTGACGCACTCCTCTAAAGAAACCGAGACGACAGAGAAACTGATAAAACAGAGAACAAAACACTCATATTTTGTTACTCTCCTATCATTCTTTTCCAATTATAATGGGATCATCTACCTCCAGGAGATACTCTGGCTAGATTCACGTCCACTTGGACACAGACTCGTACAGACCTTTAATAACCGGCAGGGAGAAAGGAGCGACGTGGCCGTCTCGTTCCCGCTCCAAGATGTGATGCATGAAGGCGACGTGGTCCCCGTCAGCTAACGGGATCTCTCTGTCACTCAGCTCGTTCTCCAGGCTGGTGTGGAAGAGGCTGAGCAGGAGCTCATTGGGCAGGCAGTGGGAGCTGTTCATCTGCTCCTCACTCCCCGTCGCTGAGCACAAAAAGGGAAACGCGCTCAAATCGATTTATTCTATTTATTTATTATCATTTCTAAGCGTATAGATGCATGTTGTAGGACACAGATGGAAGTGAGATGCATTAAGATCAGCGAGCCCTCATATACAGTACGCTACTCTGTCTAAAGCAGGTTGACGTAAAACGTGCTGTACATACCTGTGCTGAATGTGACGAAAAACAGCTCAACCTGCTGGCATTTTGGGAGCAGCTTAATGAGGTCAAACTGGAAAGGGACCATGTGGATGCTCTCCTCAGAGACCAGATGTTCTCCTGCACGCACACATAATGGAAAATCATCACATTTTCAAACAAGCAAAAACCGGAGAATCGCATCCGCTGAGCCATCAAGGCTTTAATGTATTCAGCTTTAGTTTAATGTTTGACTAGAATGAGCTCAACAAACGTCTAACAACGGCAGACTGAGTGCTAACACTTCAGCGAGGCACGACTCTTGCAGGCGTTTCTGTGATGTGAGACGTTTTGCTAACGCTGATTAAAAGCTACGTTTGTTACCTTGTGCATCCTTGAGTCCAGCTGGCAGAGAGCAGACCTGATCCTTATTCTGACACAGCTGGCTCAGATATTCAAAGGTCATCATGGTGGACATGCAGGCCAAGTCCCTCGGGAAGATCTGCAACACAACAGGGATGCGTAAACCAAACCTGCTGCTTTTGACGAGCAAAGCTTCACGTACACAAACGGAGCAAACTGAGCTCTAGTTTGAGAGCAGCTTGTATAAGCCAGCTTTTCGTACTGCTCGAGGGAGCTCCTGGTACTTAAGGCCCTGAAAGGAGCGGTGCTGATCCGTGCAGTTCACCGTGCCGCACTGCGGTTCCACCCAGCATTCGGTCACGAGGTTCAGCTCCGTGTCCAGGTCGACTGCCTCCACCTCGGTGTCATTGTCGTCGTCGGTGGAGAAGCTAGAACTCCACGAAAGACAAAACAAAATGCTGAAAATTGAAGAGTTCAGCTGAGCTTAAGCTGCACAAACATTTTGAACTGTGTTAAAGGGCTTCGTGTTAGATTAACACTTTGCAGACATCGACACAGCATCAGGGTATCTCAGATTAAATGACAACGACACGCTGCTGGCGGAACATAAACATGTCAGTCACACAGCTTCTTCCTCATCACTGTCGATACCACATGCTGACCAGCTGCAGCTTTGCAATAAACATGAATAAATCAGTCAAACTGAGCCTGGATGTAAAATGCTGCATTATGTACATGTTACTGTTTTTTAAGAGGTTCTGAGGTTCAAATGAAATCCACCGTTTCTGGTTTCTGTTGCTTATTTGTAGCTTTAATAAACAGGTGAAGTAAACGTAGACTTTGATCACGCTGAACTCAAACCAAGTGACAAACATTCCTGTTGCTTTTAATAAAAGCTGCGTCCTAACAGCGTGTCCTGGTCTAAACTATGGGTACTGCCAGGCTTACCTGTCCTTCGTTGAGGTAGAGTGAGGGGGAAACAGGATATACTGAACAATACAAGAGTGACTCTCTCTGTCCACGTCTCCTGATGTTCCCTGAAGACACAAATAAAACCAAATCAGGATCACAGAGAATCACTTTGGGAGAGCAGTTTGTCCTGCTGTTCTTTACCTTCATTGGCAGCTCGATCACCAGGTTTATAATGCCCTCGCCACTGGCAGCAAAGTTGAAGCCTTCTGACAGGCGAATCCTGCAGACATCAGGACAATTTTAAGGTTTTGCATCTCAAAGAGAAGAAATTTGTAAAGAGAGACACGGCACTTAAAGAATCCTGAATTTAGATCAGAATCATCTTTGTTTGTTCCAGTTTGATTTATGGGAGAGCTGCATAACCACAGAGTAGATACCATCAAAACCACGGTGAAAAACTGCTGCTCAAATGCGTGCATTTTTTCCTCTGGCTCATTTATATTCGTAGCTGTGGTATTTTTAAATAGATCACATTTAATAGTTTGAACTTACTCCGAGAGCACGGACAGGATATGGGCAACAGCCTGCATGGCTACAGCCGGTCCCTGGCTGCTCTGCACGGCCCACACCCAACGCTGGTGCAGGAAGTAACGTGACAGAGAGGCCAGCGTCGAGGAGGCTGTGCGGTTTGCTGCCACGCTGAGGGGTGCAGCGGTGTTGGAGGGCAGTGGGAAGGTCTCCATGTTGAAGATGAAGGGAGTCCTGAAGTCTAGAGGAAGCTTGTCATACCTGCACAGGATCAGCAGTTAGTCTCCATTCAGTTGCTGTTGGTAGCAACAGCAAACTGTGTAACCAGTACTTTTAAGTGGTTATGCATTTATTTATTTATTATTAGATTACATGACCTTCCTCTGGTGGCCTACTATGACATGGACCGACCTGATTAGCAGCTTTTCCAGAGGCTTACTGACCACCACCACACAGGGTCTGTCAGAGAGCGCAGGCTTGGGAGCAGGGATGGAGGGAGACTTGGATGGAGACGGGTGGCCCACAGCCTTCCTCTTGGTTTTGGGTGTTGCCTCTTTGTTCTGAACACGATGAGGGAAGCGAAGCTTGAGGATCTGCTCTCGCAGCTCATCCACAATCTGATTTTAGAAAACAAAGCACAACACGAGTCTCACAGAGAGTTACAAGTGGGGCAGTTTGTTCCCCGAGCATACATGTGTCCTATAACCTCCTTTCATGTTTTTACAAAACTGCTCATAAAAGAAACGGAGAACCACATTTTATAAAAACAGTGCACGAAAAATACAATACTGTCATCTACTAACAGCTATGGATCATAACACTGATATTGTATTGGCCCCATGTTTTTTGACTGAGTACCTTGTTCCTAATGTGGGCCGGTGTGCCGATGGGGAAACCCAGACGCAGGACCATGCAGGGGGTCTTTGAGATGACACGCACCAAGTAGAAGGAGGTGGGAGGCTGATCAGAAGAGCTGCTGAGAAAAAACAAAGAGCGTTGAGGCAGAAGCAGTGAGTCTTAAACATCATCAGCCAACACCACCTGTCGTCTCACCTGTATATGAGTTTTACATACGAGTAACCCTCCACCAGCACGAAGCTGCTGCAGTCCCTCAGCAGTGACGTGAGGGCCGAGTGGGAGATGCGACACTGGATGGTGCTGTAGCGCCCGTTGTTCCCAGGTGTGTGCAGATGTTTGGGGACAGGCCTGCAAAGGTCAAAGTATTGTGGTAGCAATGAAAGACTGGCAAAGAAAAACAAGCTGATATAAACAAATATGGCTGATAAAAAGAATACAAGAGCTTCATTATTCTTAATGCAAGCTCAATCATCCAGGTAAGGAAATCTCAGTGGTTGTTGATCAGTGGTCATGAGGATTTGCATAATTAAGATGAAGGAACTGCCCTCCCAGCCCATTGTTCCCTCAGTGGGCTGGTTTCAGTCACTGTGCAAATGTGCTGTTTATAAGATTGAAACCTGCAGTCAGCTGAGACTGAAGACGTCACCTGATGATGACGAAACGTTTCTCCCACAAAACGCTACGTCCAGATAAACAGAATCAACTTTTGGAGATTCATTATTCTTACATATCATGCTCAAGGATGATGACAATGCGATGCATGTGTAGCCATCTCTGCCAGAAGTTGGCGTCCATGGAGAGGATGGGCTTCCAGTATGATGCAAACTGGGACTGAGAGGAATCTTTGGATCCACTGTGCTGCAGAGACAAGACCTGGAGGAGGAGGAGAGACACGACAGCGTTAAGAGACAAACAGATAAACAGAGCTGGTCTCTACAAACACTACATGTTAGTAGGTCCCACACAGCGGGAACAATAAGAACGATTTGTGAATATTTAGGTCCATTCTGGTGTCTTGCTTCATAAATCTGCAGGATTTAGGAGCATTCGGGATGAAAGTTTCCCAAGAAAAAATGCAACTACGCAAAAGCAACACTTTGTGACACACAGAGTTTTTAAACCTTGCACCAACACAGATCATAAGAGTTGGTAAGTTCCCAACATAGTGTGAAGTATAGCAACAAGGCTGACCGGAGTGGTGGAACCAGGAGGGATGTAGAACAGGGGAACTCCATTTTTGGTGCTCTCAGGAATCATGTAGTTCTCAGGCATCGAGTTAAACGACTGCAGGTGCACCAACATCTGATCAGTTTGGTTGATGCTGGAAAGGACAAACAGCACATGGATTTTCATATCAATATGGCTACATGATGGTGGGATCGCACAGAGTCTCTAACTGGAAACCAGATTCCAGTCCTCATGTCGTACCTCTGCAGTGTGTTCCAGAAGCGCCGGATGACAGAGGTGCGGTACTGGCTGGTGATGGGTTTCCTCTGGGTGCAGCTGATGTCGTGCAAGATGTCGTAGCTCCCCTCCATCGTCACCTCCACTCTGGTGGTTCTCTTGGAGGGGTCCAGTGGCCAGGAGGCAGCCGCGAGATACTCAATGTGCATGTTGTGTTTCCATAAGAGCACGAGCTTCACCTCCAGCTGAGTCCCACCTAATGTCACCAGCAGCTTCAGTCTCAACACAAACATTCAGTTTTCCTGACTTGGTGTGAGATGTTAGTAAAGACACACAGCCGTTTACCTTTAGTGAGGCTGATGTCAGTGATGGTGTAGCCCTCTCTCAGTCTCACAGACAGCACGCTGATTAGATGAGCATGGACCTCCTTCTCCGTGTGCTTCTTCCTCCTCATGACCAGAGCAGGGTTTCCACTGGCCGACACCAGGTGCTCGTTGAACAGCTTGTGCTGGGAAACTACAAAAAACAGAAGCAGTTAGTATGTGTCATGATGATTAGAACCATCACTATCGTCTTCATCACTAACAATAAAGAGATTATGGCCTACAAACGCTAATAAGCTGACAATGAAGAGCAAGAGGACTAGCGATAAATGCAGCAGTGTTTGAACTCCTCGGACATTTTTGTAATTCTATGTATTCCTTCATATGACCTGAAATATAACTGGTTTTTCATATAATGTAGCTAAAGAGATCCCAGGTAAGTAACTGTTAACAATCTATGGAACTAAGAGAATTCAACATATCTTGTATTTGTGATACGCTTAAGATTAATATTATAATTCAGCAGCTGCTTTTCTGTAAAAACTGACAGTAAAATGTAAAAAAGGCTTGGTGTAAATCAGCGCTCCTCAACCTTTTTTGCTCCACAGACGGTTTCATGTCAGACAATATTTTCACAGACCGGCCTTTAAGGTGTCGCGGATAAATACAACAAAATAAAATGATGCGACCGAGACAAAAACTGTGGTGTTTTGTAAATATAATAATAAATATTAATTCACTGTGTAACTTTATTAGCAGCGTCCTCCTGAAATGCACCAACAACATGAGAGTAACATCCTCCTCTCTGCCCCTTAATGCTCTCTGGTCACTATGGTAACGCGTAAATATTTCTTTCAAAATAAGACACAATTACAACACAGGAAAGACCCAGGGAACCAGAGCTAACGATAAAAACCCTGAAAACCATAAACTTCACACCGGAGCCTCAAGTCTCGCAGCCCGGTACCAAACGACTCACGCACCGGTACCGGTCGTTTGGTACCAGTGGTGTCAACCAGAGTGCTGTCCTGTGAGGCCTGATGGGGGAACGCTCATATATTCATGTAAAATGAGTCATTGAGACTGAGGATTCAAAAAAACGTTAACAATAAAAAACACAGCTTTTGTGTTTCAAAACAAAGAATAAATATTTAGATTCTGCACCGTTTTAAAAACTGTCAGAGCTCATTTGTGTTGCATCCTGTCACTGAACCAGTGCTCACAGGACTGATGAAAAAACTAGCATCAGACTTGTACATCGTTGTCTCACCACAGAAATACTCTGAGTTCATGGACTCGGGGCTCTTGAGGAAGGAGTATGTTAGAAATGCTTTGTGGTAGGCATTCATCTCCTCGCTGTTTAGGTCCACTTCAGGACAGCTGGGCAGGTAGGAGCCAAAAGTGGCTAATGAGATGAACTTCATCAGCTCGACGTTGGGGATATAGCCAAAGCTGCAGTCGTAGGAGTACGCCCCGCCAACCTGTGCATGCAAAAACAGGACTCAGAGACGAGCAGCTGGAGAATCCCCTAAATATCTTTAAATAATAATCATCATCACTTCTATTGTGGAAAACGATTGTTGTGACTGCTTTAGATAACAGTTCTTGCACACAAAAATGTATATTCAGAATACAGAGTTAGATTCTTGTCTTTACTTGTACAAAGGAGCAGGAGATGGTTCCACTCCGGAGCTGGTTCAGCAGGGTTTCACACATGGCCACATCAGGAACACTCGTGACCCCGTCCGTGATTATAATGATGCCTTTGACAGAAAGACAAGTAAAGAAAGGAGTCGGTGTTCCAAGTTTATTCTTCTTTGTAAAGCACTGGCAACTTTATATCCATCGCTCCAGGATCGTCACATAAATGACTGTCATGTGGTACAAAACCATTCATTAAAAACCTTTAAAAGTTACAGGAAGCTTATGTGTGCTTTATGCGACTGCATTTACTTGTTCATCAATGAAACTTAACGTTAAAAAACAAATGCACGCAGAGTTTCAACCTCTCTATTTTTATTTCTCTCATAAGTACACCTGTCATTTTACAGAAGAGAAACTGAGTGCATCAGTGATTTAACCTGTCTGAGAGTGTGCACTCTTCCTCCATCAATCATGTCATAAACTCAATAAAAACAACAGTTTCTTGGCTTGCAGAATAAAGGAAGCCATGAGAAAGTCCCAGATGTGTGACTTCAGTGGTTCACATCAGATCAATAAGTTGACCCATACAGCAGGAAAACAACATCAGTAATATCTGATGGAGTACTGTGTGCTTTCAGATGTTAACGGTTATTTCTGAGGAAACAATCATCCAGGTAAGTAGATCCCAAAAGGCTGATACTCTTCATCAGCGTTTTCACGTCTTCAGTCTCAGCTGACTGCAGGTTTCAATCTTATAAACAGGACATTTGCATAATGACTGAAACCAGCCCACTGAAGGAACAATGGGCTGGGAGGTCACCTTCATCATAATTATGCAAATCCTCATCACCACTGATCAATGTCCATGAGTCCCATTCACAGAGAGGTGGGGAACGGCTGCAATCACAGCATGTAAGATGGAGACAGATGCACCCTCTGCTTCAGAGGTGGTCGTTCCCTTTTCACAGAAATGTGCTGTTTATAAGGTTGAAACCTGCAGTCAGCTGAGATTAGTGACGAAACTCCTCCCCCACTGAAAACGTCCAGATGAACAGAATCAACCTTTTGGGCTCTGAGGAAACAGTTCTCTTGATCTGTGGATGTCAAGTGCAAAATCATCTGCATAAAAACAGATTTGTTCTTAGAAGAGACGTTTTTTAAATAAGGCACGACAACGAAAGAGAAACTGCTAAATAACACCTCTGATACTTGAAGTGTAACTTCACCAACCTGCACTGGAGTTGGGAGGCAGCAGCTGAAGGGCCAGGATGCCCTGGCGTACCATGCTGACCAGCCCCATTTCAGCTGACACCATGGAAACACTTTGCGTCCGGTGGGGGTGCTCGTCCAAGCCGCTGCTCTGGTCACTTGAGTTCTGTGACGGCTCCACGCACTAAGAAGCAAAGGAAATATAAATGTGTCAGGACACATTTAATGCACAACATAGAAGGCAGGATTTAATGCCACACTCATTCTTTATAAAGCAGCATTAAACTGTGACACGCTTTGATGTAGACTCACAAGCTGCCCCCAGGTGGAGGAGCTTTTACTTCACTTTGCTGAGGGCAGTTACAACATGTGCTTTCATAGGTGGACAAGGTGACGCACTGAATGCAGTGCAAAGTCTGCCCCTGTTTGTTTTCTAGCAAATAACAGTGAATAATGTCAGCAGGGAATTGTGTGTTTGTTAACATATCAGGATATCAGCTACTCGCTCCCCTGGGATCATCAGCCGTGTGATGAGAGACGATATTTTACTGACCTGCATAATCAGTCGACCCACAAAAAGACTCAGACATAGCTGTTTAAAGTCTGGCCCTTCTTCCCAAAATGAACCATTCAATAAAGATCTTTGACAGAAGATCTTTTTCTTAAAAACAATGACCTGCTACAAACAGGGGTCACAAGTAGGGATGGGTACCGGTATCCGGTGCCATGATGGCACCGGTTCTGACATAAACGGTAGTAACCAGACCGAAAAGCAGCGCACATTTCGGTGCTTTATTTCGGTGCTTTTTTTTCACTTCTAGCCAATCATTTTACGTTTCCGAGGATAGTAGGCGGGTCCAGGTACGTACGTTCTTTTAGAGCAGAGCTACAGATTAAAAATGCCCAAGGCGAAGCGGTCAAAGTCTGGCTGTACTTCACAGCAAAAGATGCAAACTCAGCAGCAACAAGTGCTTTAAGCTGATACTGGGATACTGTCAAAGGAGGTAACTCCTCGAATCTGATGAAACACCTGGCGACGCATAGCGTTTTGTTAAAAGCCGAGAAATGCGCCGTATTTGATAGCTTGCTGCGAGCCCTCACACCGAGCACATCTACTGCGAGCCCTCACACCGAGCACATCTACTGCGGGTGTGGTGCCTGTTATCGACCCGGAGTTAGCAACATCCCCCAAAAACCCGAAGAGGAGAGTCCTGGCCCCTAGCCCTGCCAGTGTAGCAGGAATGATGAGGATGATGATGCAGCAGCAGCCGTTCTTCTCTGCGTGAGGAGCTTAATGTTGTTCGTGTGTAATTTACGTTGAGTAGGCTAACCACGTTATTACATTAATGCACGTAAGGTGAACTAGCAAACATCATCATAGCTACATGCGGCTGTCTTCTTGTTTGATGGCAGATGCTCCCTTCACCCTGGCCAAAAAGGCTAAAATGACCAAAGAAAAAGTGGGAAACAGCTAAACATTAGGGCTGAACGATATATCGCATTTGCAATAATATCGCGACATGATCAAGTGCAATTTTCTAACCGCAAAGGCTGCGATTATACTCTGGACATGTCCAAATTCATGGGCTGCATCCTCCTGAGGCCGCATTTGTAGACCGATTACGTCACAGCGACGCGCCGAAGGCTGTCCAAATTACTACCATATCCCAGAATTCATAGCGCGGCCCAGCCAAACTCCAGTTTCCAGCAATGGCGGCCGCTACTAAGTTTTAAAATTACTCATACTAATCTTTCTGGGTCACAAAATAAACTTAACATATTTTCAGGCGAGAAAGTAGCTGTGTAAACATCAAATATCTGCTCGGTTTATCAAGATATCCCATATTTGCAAAAGTGCTTCGACGTTTTCAGAGGCGTCTGCTACCCACCAGCTCGACAGCTAGCCGGGAGCTCGAGGGTTACTGATGCGGCCGAGAACGGCACAACTCCCGGCACATCATTTTCAGATCACCGCGGAGTTTCGCTGCTCGGGTTAAACGTAATATATAAGTCACTTAGACAACCTAAAAATGTTATTGTTGGGCTTTTTTCAGTGTTTTGTTTGTTCGTGAGTAAATCGGTTTGGCTGAGATTAAAGTTATTAGATTAGATAAAATAAAACTTTATTAATCCCCCGGGTGGGTTCCTCCTTGGTTTTCACACAGCTGACTAAACGTCAAACAGAAAACTTATTAAACAGAAGTATGAGACAGTCGAGAATTTACACCAGTGTCTGGTTATATTTTAGATAGCAAGAAGCAGACGGCCGAGTTTATTAAACTCCACCGAGACAGCGGTGACGCTAATCAGAACTAGACCGTCCAATTTCACGCCTTTAAATTTTAAAGGCGTGTTTGTGTGTGTGTTTATACAATTGCTATTATGTTTGCACTTTATGTGTAATGTTACTGACTGCAGAGATCAGTAAGATGTGTGTATTTTTTATTTATTAGTTTTATTTATTTAATATTATTTTTTAATTGAATGACTGTCTAGTAGTTCACAGATGTCGAAAAACTGAGTGTGGTAAAGCCACTGATTTTGTTTATGTATATTTCTGCAATCTGCACATTGTACTGACTTTCATTTTAATGTTTACACCAGGGTTCCTTGTCAGCACTTTATGCTCAGATGTTTGTAAGCTAAAAATAAACTATTGTGTATGTTCAAATATACTGTTGTGATTGAAGAAGTTAAATAAAAATGTCAGTCATCAATTCATGCATCACCTCATGTCATCATAACAGAGGTCTGTCTTCCAGGAAAGAACAGTTTAAAATTAATGTAATATAGTATTGGCCATACTATATGATGTATTGCTTGTCTTTGTTTAATAATACAGAAGACAAAGACCTTAAAAAATAATCGCATATCGCATCGCAATCGCAATATTGGGGCAAAAAATCGCAATTAGATTATTTTCCATAATCGTTCAGCCCTACTAAACATGAGAGGTTTTTGGACAAAGTTTGTTTTTTCCATTGTTTATGCACTGCTTCCAGCCAAGAGTGATACCATATATGCCCCATAGCTGCAGAAAAGGCTAACATTGTTATCTTTTTACAAAAAAACAGCTGAACATGAGAGGTTTTTGGACCAATTTTGTGTTCTCCATTCTTTAAGCACCGTTCGAGCACCGTTTGAGCACCGGCACCGTTTCAAAAGTACCGATTTGGCACCGGTATCGGATAAAACCTAAACGATACCCATCCCTAGTCACAAGTGAATCCCATGGGCGTAACAAACCTGCCGCAGTTGGCTAAAGTATCACACCCATGCTGTTTTTGGTAACCATGGATACAACAGGTGCTTGTGGTTGGAAGCCAATCGTGGAGAGGATGTTCGGGGTCAAACTGAAGAGCGATGCTAATCTAGTCTGATAAAGTAGGATGTTGTTTTATTTTTGCTTGTAAGGCACGGTGGAGCTTTACAGGGTGCTGGTGAGAGCTTTTACACTTGCAGTGTTTCTCTAATAGTTACAGCATTCTTGCTAGCACAGTGTCATTTCTGCTAGTGTGCACTTGCCTGTTCGTGCTGCTGATGCAGGACTTCTGCGATGCTACTCTCCAACGCTCTGAGCTGCTGGTAGATGTGATGCAAGAACTCATCCAGGTCTGTTTTATCAAGCTGGCATCCTTGGACCAAAACCTGCAGGGAACAAAAGATTAAAGACCGTCAGAGAACTGCACAAACATCTACAGCAGCCTAACATCTCCCACAGAAACTAACCCAACGTGTGCTTTGGTGGCTGAAATGTAGTCAAACATAGTAAAGACAGAGATTAAAGTAAGCGTGAAGCACTCCACACCAATGTGGGCTGGGCAATAAACACGTGCTGGAGAGAGAAACTCTGCTTTTCTTGGCGTTAAGTTACTCTCGAAGACATTTGTTTCATTCATTTTTATGACTAAAGTAAATTACAGTCATTACCTGATGTGAAGGGAGGCCAATGATGGAGGAATATGCAAGGATGGTGATGAAGATCTTAGGCTTGAAAAATCGATCTGTTCCAGGGACTCTGAATGGTTGAACCAGACCAGCCAGACACCTGGACAAGGCGTGGAAGACCTCATCAAAGATCATCTCGCCTGTGCTGTCATCCTGCAGGACACAAAACCAACGTGTAACACAGAGACACCAAATGATCTGGCATATTGTACACCAGAGGCAGGACTCAGTGTGAGCTGTTTCCCTCAGTCTATGACATTCATACCTGCCCAGTTTAGGCAGAGGTTTTATATTGAACTGAACACATGTTCTTTACATGCATCAATGAAGCCACTGTGAGAGCCCAGGTCTACGTCAAAAAAACGTTAAACTTGAATTAAAGTCTGTTACTAGTGGAGCTGACTCAACCAGTGGTGCTCTGTGCACAGAAGCTCTGCTGTGCAGACTGAAGAGCCGGTCTGATGGATTTTCACCACACTGAGAATAACAGTTTTAACATTAACATCAGGCTGATGTGGAAGTTCAGGATGATGACTTCACTGTGATGACATCACTGTGATGACATCACTGTGATGACATCACTGTGATGACATCACTGTGATGACATCACTGTGATGACATCACTGTGATGTCACTCACATGTTAGATGACATTGTGCTGTGAAGACTGGAACATCTGTGTTGGCACTACTTTAGCAAACTGCTGACGTAACAAACAGCACTGATGTAACTGTGAAACAAAGAAACATGGCACTCATACAACTTCAGTCACAAGCCACGCCCACACTAAAGCAAACCCTCCTTTATTCAGCTTTCTGACTCTAGAAGATCCATCCATCTACTTACTTACTCACTTGCTTATCCAGCTGAGAGTAGTGGATGTTGGAGGCTATCCTAGCTGTCATGACCCTGCACAGGTTGCCAGTCTGTCACAGGACTAACATATAGAGACAGACCACCAGTCACACTTACATTCAACCCATTTAATTTAACCCTACGCATGTCTTTGGACTGTTGGATGAAGCCACAATCCCCAAAGAGAACACACACGGCCCCTAAAGCTTCTTCTAGCTGCTCTTAATCAGCAGGGTTCACCACAGCAGACAGGTCTGCAACTTTGATTTGACAAACTGTTATGTTGGACGTCAACATGGGAATAGGGACCTTTAACATTAGGTGAATTTATAAACTACATAAATTTATGAAAAATCTCTTACTGAGGTTGTAATTTAAAGGAATTAATACTTTTTGCAACCCGAGGTTCCAATTTGAAGTCGTGCAGGTTTAAGGCACTTAAAAATAAGTTCTTATTTTACACCATATAAGGATATCTCTTATCTGTAGGTAACTGCTAAACAGTTTTCCAGATATGGGCTTCATGCTAACAAAGAAGCAAATAAGTCCATCCGTTGTCCATATGTTACCAGACATGCTGAGAGAAGCGGACCTGAAACCTCTGAACTGCATGAGCTCCTTCTCTTATGCAACGATATGGTTCAACAGTGCAGCGTGTGCATTTACAGAATACTCTGTGCTGTCTCATATAAAAAGGGTCAAATGTGAAGACTGAGGAACACATTCAGCAGCACAACAACAGTCTCAGTTCTGTGCTTTCAGACTTTAATTCTATCCTTGTGATTGCACTTGGTAAGAGTTCATTGGATCACCATGCAGTGCTGCTTCACATGCATGGATGGCCATGCATCCAGTTTTCTGTGAGAGGTTTCAGTACGGAGTAGCAACATCCCACTGAGCAACAGCTCGAGCACGATTCACATTCAACCAACTAAAAGTGAACAATCTAAATCTTAATGAGGTGCTTCGTCTGCGAGTCAGAGCAGCAAATGATTGTGAGCTCAGAAGGCAGAGCGGGTCATCTGCAGTATCCTTGAGCAACATACTGAACCCCAGGTTGTCCCCAATGTTAAATAAAGAGGCGGCTGGAGTAAGAAAAAGCACTTTAAGTGATCAAATATTTACCATTTGCAAAATTCATTCACAAAATTTAAATTTTTTTGCTCTTCTAACAGCGTCTGAATAAATTAAAAGCCTTCTTGACTACAAATGGAAACACACTGAGACACTCAGGAGCCAGAAAGAGACGTGATGTACTTGATATAAGACAAGCAGACAAATGGATTGTCCACTATGAATAATTTACACAGCAAATAATCATAACAAACTTAAATATTACATCTATTCTTGCACTAAGCACTTTTTAATATTGTTTGAACTCATTCAGGAGACAGTGCATTTAAGACTTACCACAATCCCTGTGGAGGGACTCAGGTCCAGCTCGATGATGAAGCGGTACCTCCGGGCCAGGAAGGTGGCCCGGGTGGAAGGCATCAGTATGCATGGGTGTGAAGTTGGGGAGATATCTGGCTGCCATCCTTTAGGTAAGATGCTAAGCAGGTCCAGTTCATTTTCAGAGTGCAGCTACAACAGGAAGTGGGAGGAAATATGATTTGCAGTAGCTTTTAGAGACCAATCAGAACAGCAGTTACAATGTTAAAATAGCTCTCCATTTTTCCTTTAATTTGTCACAGTGCAGCCACCATCTAATCATCGGTGGCATATACAAGGATAATAATAGAAGGGTGCCAATCTTGATCTTGGTGCTGCTGGGCCATCATGAGGACAGGAGAGGAAACTCACCACTTCAGGCTTTGAAGCCGGACAGATGATTTGGTTAAGTTTACTAAGAAACCACGCCAGTCGCACATTCCTAGAGATCCGGTAGTCCTCTTTCATGAGCAGGTAGATGTGGTCAGCCTCCTCCACCTTAACAACAACATGCACAATCATAAATGTGGGATGTTCACACATCTGTATGAGCGAGAGAGGGTTTGAGGATGCCCAACCCCACTGGATGGCAGCATTATTCAGGAATAATAAAGACCATATTTTCTAATATAAGCATGTCCATGTAGAACAGATCTATGTGATCTATTCTATTTAAACTAGCAAGAGTGGCTATAAAGGTAATATGAAAGTATTTACCAATATCACAGTTCAGGAGAGCAGTAGGGTCACAACTTTCACTCCATGTTTCAGAGGTCCCAGCGCAGAAACTCCAGAGCAACAGATTTCAAATCGAAACTAAAAACTCACCTTTTCAGTTTTAGCTTTAATTGTTAACAGGTGTGATTCTGTGAACAGCACCGACTCTCATTTTTAACTATATTTTAATTTTGCATTTAATTTGATATGTCATTTTTCCTATTTGCTTTGCTGGCTGTTGTGCATCATTTTCATCAGTTTTGTTGTGCTTCAATGTACCGTAAAATCTTTAGTATTATCATTTAAATAATCCAAATAAAAGCTTCACCAAGTTTGAAATCATTACCTTTGTTTAAAACACCATCTGGCTGATACCACGTTTTGTGCTGATGTTCTTTTGTTCTGCTTCAGGTTTTTATTACACCACAATTCAACATTTTGCCAATGCTAAACTGATGTAACAGCTAAACATAGGCCAGAGTAAGTGTGAGCTTTTTTGCTGACTGGCAGTCAGCAGGGTCCATATCTAAGAATAACAATGTTAGCCTACATATTTGTGCATCATTACACATAGTTATAGATTACAACACTCAGCAGTATATTGATCAACATTAGATGTAGCTTCCACATTACTTATATACAAATAAAATAAGAAGTAATTATAATTCAACAGCATCGTCTTCAGTCACACCAGTCCTCTGCATATCCTCCTTCACTACGTCAATGAATCATCTCTGGTTTTCCTCCTGCCTGGCAGCTGCATCTTCAACATCCTTCCACATGCACTCTCCCTCCTCTGCACCATCTCAGCTCTGCCTCATTAACTTTACTCCAAACCACTCATGAGCTGTCCCTGTGTCCATTCTGTGTCCATTCTGGTCGCTCCCAACAAAAATCTTCAGTAGCATCTTCAGCTCTGCCACCTCCAGGTCGGCCTCACGTCTTTCTGTCAGTGCATAATAGCAGGTCTAACTAACATCTTAGGAATCTTCCCTTTATCTCTTGCTGCTATCCATCTGTCAAAAATCACCCGTGACACTCGTCCCCACCCGCTGCACTCTGCCTGAAGGCTCTTCTCCACCTTTCCTCCTGCAGAGTCCAACAGTACAAATGTACAGCTTGCCTTTAAATAACATATAATAGTCAATCTTTTAGCTAGCTGGTATTTTGAGATACTGGACTTTCATGTTAAAATTTCACTTCATAAAACTGCATTTGTATTTATTGTAAATACATAATGTGGGCTAAATGTTTTTAGCTGTTTCCTAACGAACACACGCGGAGCGTTAACCCTTTTGCCTATTTTAATGCTGAAGGAAAGTTTTATTTGGCTCTGTAATCTGCAGGCACGTATCGCCGAGTTGCTAACAGGCCAGAAACTCAGCAAAATTAACTTAAACCTTCTGACTAATGTGACTCGTGTTTACTTCCAGTTTGTCAGTTGCTGCTAGCTTCCTGTAGTCGTGTAGCTGTGCAGCTATCACAAGTTTCTCCTCGTCTGCAGACGTCACGTAACAGCTCTGCCTCTCTGTTGTGGATTATTTAAATTCATGCTTCACTTTAAAAGGGACTTTAACGACTTCTGGGTGTTAAGAGCACGAAGTTAAAATGTGGCATGTTTTACTAACCAGTGCTACCCTGACTGTTACCTCATTGTCCGGTCTCTCTGCCATGCCGTGTTTAGCATAAGAGCTGCAGGGTGTCGGCGAGGCTCGGCCGACGGATATCCACTCTGTGTTGTGCAAAGTGGTCTGTATTAGTACTTGTTTATCATCTGTCTTCTCTTCTGATCAGGTGCTTGTAGAGCGGTACCAGCGTCGACATGTTCTTCTTCGTCTTCTTGTTTTCGCGCAGTTGACGTCCAAACTCTGCGGTCTTACCGCCACCTGCTGGGCTGTAGCGGGACCTACAGGTGACCGGGTCGAAACGATAGTGTCGATGCTGGTGTTGGTATCGGATCAATACTAGAAAGAGTGATAAGATTTATACATATAAATATTTACATGTGTTAAATGAATTATTTTTTAGAAATTAAAAAAATAAACATCAAACATGCACTGTGACATATGATGTTTTTTTGACTCTCAGGTCTATGCTGTTTGTAGCCTGTAGCACATTTATAGGACTTCTGTCTTATAAATGTGCTACAGGCTACAAACACAAAGTCCTTTAAAGACAGGCACATTTACATTGCAGGTCTTCATAGAAGTTTGAAAATACATAAAAAGCTCACAAACTGTTCTCCACAACACGAGCTGCCTTTATAAGTTCAAAGTACCACTATCTGTACTGGTATCAGCAATACTGGCCCTGCTTGGTATCAGAGTGATACCAAATAAAATCTGCAGTATGGCACAGCACTAATGGGGCATTTTACAAACTTTATAAACGAGGACTATCTCCAGCAATAACATCATTCTTAGATTTTCTCTGACACAGAATTGATTTTCATGATTTTAATAAAGAAATTATAGCGGAACTGTTACTGCTGCCATATTTTGCCTGTGGCATGCTCTTTATGAATAATTGGAGGTGGATAAGATGGCTGTGAAAGCTGAATAAAAAGCAGTTGATACTTATACGCAAAAAAGTTTTTGAAGGAGTTTTTGAAATGTGAATAGAGAAGCAGACTGTTAGTGCTCGTTAGGTCTGTTGTATATCATGTCTGTTGAAAACAAATGATGGATTGAAGACAATATTTTCTGCTTCTCGCACTCTTTGAGTTGTTTTTTCCACTCTAGCTGTGAACATTGAACATTATCCCAGATCCCACAGGGCAAGTGGCAGAATACACCCTGTACAGGTTGCCAGTCTGCCACAGGGCTAAACCACAGAGTCACTGTGATGCACTCAGGTGAGGTCCTGCTGTGAAGACTCAGAGTTTTGATGCTACTTCAGTGACACAAACACTGACATAATAAGTTCATGTAATTGTGACACCAAGAACCACTGCACACCCATACAACAGCAACTACGGTCCCAAGGCAGACCTACCCTACACCATACCCTGCTTTATTAAACATTTTGATTTTAAATTGGGCTATCTTTCTGTCCATCCACTTTCTTCCACTTGTCCAGTTCAGGGTAGCTGGTGGGCTGAAGGGTAACAAGATATCATAGAGTGAGAGAGAAGGTAAACCCTGGAAAGGCTGCCAACTGTCATGGGTCTTAAACATAGAGATATACTACCATTCAAGACTATAGAGTCAATCACGCATATCTGTGGGAGGACCTAGGAAAATATGTGGAAAACACGCAAACTCCATGTGTTGTGCTACAAACAATATTTCTATAGCGAAAGGTGAGGACCTGGTCAAATGCGAAGGTTAGGGGATTTTTTTAGACATATAGTGGGAATTCTGATTTGCAGCAGTCAAATCACTGAAATATATGTTAACCCAAAAAGTTGAATTATATTCTGAAGGAATTTGGTGTCGAGGATGTTAAATAATAAGGAGAAAGTATGTTTCCACCTCCTAAACCCCTAAAGTGAAAGAAGATTCAAAAGAAGCAGCGAAATGAGATTTACACAACTCAACATCGTGGTTTAATTTGGATGTGAATACGTGAGTCCTCTGTGAGAATGACAACCACAACTGTTGTTTTTACACGTTTTCTGAAGGAAGGTTGAAGCTGGCCAAGGCAGCTGCCACCTTTGACGGTAAAAATATTCAACACTGCGGAATTATGCTGACCTTTGCACCCACTTCTGTCTTTGTTATTCGCCCGTTGTCTTTACACAGCGCTGTGAATACATTTAAATACATAAATAAATATTTTGCAGTTCTGCCTGTCAAATGAAGTTCAGGGCAAAGCTTCCCCATGTTAAAGATTTGAGTCGCGGGATGACTACGTCATTCAACACGCGACGGCGAGCAGGCTTCTCCATGCTGTTTATCTAGAGTCCAGCGTGTGTGTTTTTGACTCGATCTTGCTGCGATTCTCGTCTTTAGTCATGGAGAAAAAAGGCCCAAATCCTGTTGGGAAAAAACCGAAACCCCAAAAGATGAAAGCGAGCGTCGACCCCGTCAGAAACTTCGAGAAATGGAAGAAAAAGTACAACCGGACCAAAGCACGAGTGAAGCAAGAGAGGGCGCAGAAGAAGAAGCCCGAGTGGCAGGTAGAACGAGAGTACATCGATAAGCTGGTGAGCAGGTATGGAGAAATCAACCTCAAGGAGGTTGTCAAGTTCTCCGACTTCCCCATTTCTAAGAAGACCTTGCTGGGCCTGCAGGAGGCTCAGTATCGGCAGCCTACGGAGATCCAGCGGCAGACCATCGGCTTCGCTCTGCAGGGGAAAGATGTTCTCGGTGCGGCTAAAACTGGCTCCGGTAAGACTTTAGCCTTTCTCATACCGGTCCTGGAGTGTCTCTACCGCCAGCAATGGAGCTCCATGGACGGCCTCGGTGCTCTCATCATCTCTCCCACCCGAGAGCTCGCCTACCAGACCTTTGAAGTCCTGCGCAAGGTGGGCAGGAACCACGAGTTTTCTGCAGGGCTCATCATCGGCGGAAAAGACCTGAAAAGCGAGTGTGAGAGGATTCACCGTACCAACATTGTCATCTGCACCCCGGGCCGACTCCTCCAGCACATGGATGAAACGGCCACCTTCCACGCATCCGACCTCCACATGCTGGTCCTGGATGAGGCAGACCGCATTCTGGACATGGGCTTTGCAGATACGCTCAATGCCATCGTGGAGAATCTCCCCAAGTCCCGGCAGACTCTGCTGTTTTCTGCCACGCAAACCAAATCAGTCAAAGACCTGGGCCGGCTCAGTCTCAAAGATCCGGAGTATGTGTGGGTGCACGAAAAAGCCAAGTTCAGCACGCCAGCCACGCTGGAGCAGAACTACATCGTGTGTGAGCTCCACCAGAAGGTCAACATGCTCTACTCATTCATTAGGAGCCACCTAAAGAAGAAGATCATAGTCTTCTTCGCCTGCTGCAAGGAGGTGCAGTACCTGTTCCGAGCTTTCTGCCGTCTCCGGCCAGGCATGCCCATCCTGGCGCTGCATGGAAAACAGCAGCAAATGAAGAGGGTGGAGGTGTACAACGACTTCCTCAAGAAGCAAAACGCTGTGCTTTTTGCCACCGACATAGCTGCCAGAGGCCTGGACTTCCCTGCCGTCCACTGGGTGCTGCAGTTTGACTGTCCAGAGGACGCCGACACATACATCCACAGGGTGGGCCGGACGGCCAGGTACAAGGAGGGTGGAGAGGCCCTGCTGCTGCTGCTGCCCTCGGAGGAGAAAGGCATGGTGAAGCAGCTGGAGGAGAAGAAAGTTCCCATCAACAAGATACAAGTGAGACATCATCTACCCATTACACACACACACACACACACACACACACACACACACTGTTCAGTAGGTTTATGTAAAACAGTAAAATAACAGTTTGATGTTTTTACTCCATTTAGAAGGAGATATTTCAAACCCTCAGTACAGTACTTTGCATTACTCCCCAGGAATTAAGATAAGATAAGATAGAACTTTATTAATCCCTCGGGTGGGTTCCTCTGGGAAATTCGACTTCCAAAAAAAAGCACAGCAACGACCGAAGTTACAGTTACAGAATTGTTATATATATATATATATATATATATATATATTAGGGGTGCAACGATACACAAAATTCACGGTTCGGTTCGGTTCGATATTTTTTCGATACAAAAAAATGTTCATGCCTTTTTAATTTGTCATTTATTAAAATTATAAATATATATTTTAACTCAAAAGTACAGTTTTTAAATTTAACCCTAACCCTTGTGCATGTTTTTTATTTTGACAGCGAATGCGCACCTGCGGACCACTTATGTGCAGCCCTGGTTATTTAGCTCATCATATTGCAGCCACAGAAATTCTTTTGTCCATGAAACCATAAAGCTGCACTTTCTTTTTGCCTTATAGTCTGATTTGTCATAACTTTTCCGTTTTGTGGTAAGCTTTTCTTTGGCTGTCACTTCTTCACCCTGACCTGTCTTATTTGGCTCAGCAGAACTAAAATATATATCCTGCTGCTTTTACACACGGACTCACATAAGCTCAGCGATTCTCTGCGCGATCAACCTCTCACATGTTTAAGCTGCGGGAGATTTCACTTGTCATGTTTGCATAGTAAGCTAACGATTAATAAGACGATGTCAGAGGAATTGGTGCACAAATTATCATCACTCACAGATCAGTGCTGTCGCTCTCTATACACAGTTTGCACGATTGCAAAGTGAAAGCAAAAAACAAGCGCAAATTCAAACGCGACTTCAATATGTCACATATTGACAGTGGCTCACCCAATGACATAATTACCCAGCTACATTTCTGAAAGAATGCAAAAGCATTGACATATATTTTTCCTACAATAGCCCGACGGGCAGGGCAGAGATAGTTTTTGGTAGCCCGACTGAAAAAATCGCTAGCTCCGGGACGTCGGGCTAGCGATATTGCGAGCCCTGTATCTGATTGAGGAATCACTCATCTTTGGAAAAGAGAGTTTATTACAGAGAAATGGCTCTTTCCAAAATAAAAGCTATACTATCCGCTTCTTCTGGGCTATATTCTCAGCAGCATAAGGAGAATCATGTGCTAACAGCTGTCTAAATGACTCGGCTAAAGTTAGTAGCATGCTTGCTTGTTTTTGTCTTTGCACTAGGATGATGTCGGCGTAAATGTGCAGTCATATTCGTTGTGTTCCCACTAGTGCTTTCAGGTTAATCTCGTTGAAATGACCTTAACGCCACAACACGGCAAATCTCCGTTAACGAGCTACCGCCGATCGCTCCGTGCATGGGGCTAGACGGCCAACACGTTAACGAGCTAACTGCGCTAACACACTAGTTCCCACCCATGTAATTGAGCATTGCGTGGCACATCCAACATACTGTTTTACTTTAGTCCATGACTCGCTTACCTTCAGGGTCATACGTCACATGAAAACCAAAATAATTCCAAACGCCAGATCTGAATGAGGGTCAATTTGCCATGTTGCAAGGAGAGCTTAACTTCTGTCTCGCTAGCTTGCCCTGCGCTCTTCCTTCTGACTATGCTGTCTGTGTTGAGCGCTCAGTGAATCTGCGCTCGACAGTGCAGCCTAGGCGGAGTAGTCGAACACAGATTCACTGAGCGCTCAACACAGACAGCATCGTCAGAAGGAAAGTTGATAAAATAAATTACAAATGTTGTATTGTTCGATACATATGCGTACCGAACCGAAAGCACTGTATCGAACGGTTCAATATCGTTGCACCCCTAATATATATATATATATATATATATATATAAAAAAAAAACAAAAAACACCCAGCACGCCCCTGCGGGCGGTTTATCCTTCAAGCTCGGGTCCTCTACCAGAGGCCTGGGAGCTTGAGGGTCCTGCGCAGTATCTTAGCTGTTCCCAGGACTGCGCTCTTCTGGACAGAGATCTCCGATGTTGTTCCCGGGATCTGCTGGAGCCACTCGCCTAGCTTGGGAGTCACCGCACCTAGTGCTCCGATTACCACGGGGACCACCGTTACCTTCACCCTCCACATCCTCTCGAGCTCTTCTCTGAGCCCTTGGTATTTCTCCAGCTTCTCGTGTTCCTTCTTCCTGATATTGCTGTCATTCGGAACCGCTACATCGATCACTACGGCCGTCTTCTTCTGTTTGTCTACCACCACTATGTCCGGTTGGTTAGCCACCACCATTTTGTCCGTCTGTATCTGGAAGTCCCACAGGATCTTAGCTCGGTCATTCTCCACCACCCTTGGGGGCATCTCCCATTTTGACCTCGGGACTTCCAGGTTATACTCGGCACAGATGTTCCTGTACACTATGCCGGCCACTTGGTTATGGCGTTCCATGTATGCCTTGCCTGCTAGCATCTTGCACCCTGCTGTTATGTGCTGGATTGTCTCTGGGGCATCTTTACACAGCCTGCACCTGGGGTCTTGCCTGGTGTGATAGACCCCAGCCTCTATGGATCTTGTGCTCAGAGCTTGTTCTTGTGCTGCCATGATTAGTGCCTCTGTGCTGTCTTTCAGTCCAGCTTTGTCCAGCCACTGGTAGGATTTCTGGATATCAGCCACCTCCTCTATCTGCCGGTGGTACATACCGTGCAGGGGCCTGTCCTTCCATGATGGTTCCTCGTCTCCCTCCTCTTTCTTGGGTTTCTGCTGCCTGAGGTATTCACTGAGCACTCGGTCAGTTGGGGCCATCTTCCCAATGTATTCTTGGATGTTCGTTGTCTCATCCTGGACTGTGGTGCTGACACTCACCAGTCCCCGGCCCCCTTCCTTCCGCTTAGCGTACAGCCTCAGGGTGCTGGATTTGGGGTGAAACCCTCCATGCATGGTAAGGAGCTTTCTTGTCTTTATGTCAGTGGCTTCTATCTCCTCCTTTGGCCAGCCTATTACCCCAGCAGGGTACCTGATCACGGGCAGGGCGTACGTGTTGATGGCCCGGATCTTGTTCTTACCATTCAGCTGACTCCTCAGGACTTGCCTGACCCTCTGCAGGTACTTGGTGGTTGCAGCTTTTCTAGCGGCCTCTTCATGGTTCCCATTCGCCTGTGGGATCCCCAAGTACTTGTAACTGTCCTCTATGTCTGCAATGTTGCCTTCTGGTAGTTCAATCCCCTCAGTTCTGACTACCTTCCCTCTCTTTGTTACCATCCGACTACACTTCTCCAGTCCGAACGACATTCCAATGTCATTGCTGTATAGCCTGGTAGTGTGGATCAGTGAATCGATGTCTCGTTCACTCTTGGCATACAGCTTGATGTCATCCATGTACAGGAGGTGGCTGACAACTGCTCCGTTCCGTAGTCGGTATCCGTAGCCAGTCTTGTTAATGATCTCACTGAGGGGGTTCAGGCCTATGCAGAACAGCAGTGGGGACAGAGCATCTCCTTGGTAGATCCCGCACTTGATGGTGACTTGTGCTATGGGCTTGGAGTTGGCCTCCAGTGTTGTACGCCACATCCCCATTGAGTTCCTGATGAAGGCTCTTAGGGTCCCATTGATCTTGTACAATTCTAGGCATTCCAGTATCCAGCTGTGGGGCATTGAGTCATAGGCCTTCTTGTAATCAATCCAGGCAGTGCACAGGTTGGTCAGTCTGGTCTTGCAGTCTCGGCTGATTGTTCTGTCTACCAGTAGCTGGTGTTTTGCGCCTCTGGTATTCTTGCCAATTCCTTTCTGTGTCCCGCTCATGTATTGACCCATGTGCCTGTTCATCTTAGCCGATATGATGCCTGACAGGAGCTTCCATGTAGTACTGAGGCAGGTTATTGGTCGGTAGTTGGAGGGGACCGGTCCCTTCTTGGGGTCCTTGGGGATCAGGACCGTCCGGCCTTCAGTTAGCCATTCCGGGTGTCTCTCGTTAACTAGCAGCTGGTTCATTTGTGCTGCCAGACGCTCGTGGAGTGCAGTCAGCTTCTTCAGCCAGTAGGCGTGAACCATGTCGGGCCCTGGTGCTGTCCAACTCTTCATACTGGAGACCCTTTCTTGGATATCTGCCACTGTGATGGTTACTGGACCCTGTTCAGGGAGGTCGCTGTGGTCTGCCCTCAGATCCTCTAGCCACTGAGGATTGCCGTTATGGGTTGCATCCTTCTCCCATATGCTCTTCCAGTATTGCTCCGTCTCCAGCCTTGGTGGTGCTGTTCTCTTATTGTTCCCTTGCCACTGAGAGTACACCTTTGCTGGTTCTGTGGAGAACAGCTGGTTTATTCTCCTGCCTTCTATCTCTCTGGTGTACCTCCTCAAGCGGCTGGCCAAGGCTGTGAGTCTTTGCTTGGCAGTTTCCAAGGCCTCAGGTATGGACAGCTTGCTGTATTTCTTAGGCACCTTATTTGTCGCTCCTTTCTGCAACTCCGTTAGTTGGCTAACCTCCCTCCGTGCTACTTTGATCTTGCCCTCTAGCCTCCTTCTCCATGGAGGGTACTGCCCCTTGTCGCTGTTCAACTTGTAACCAAGCATCTCACTGATCACTGTTGCCGTATTGTAGATGAGCTTGTTAGTGTCGGTAATCGTGGTTGTAGGTATTGCCCGTAGTGCTGCATTAACATCATCTAGCAGACCTTCTGAGGGTACTTCACGTAATCTTGGTAACCGGCTACGGGGGATCCAGGTTTCAAGCTTGGCCATGATCCTATTTTTCAGGTCAGTTCCTCTCGCACTCAACGATCCTTCTCCTATCGCACTTGGGGCTATGTACCCAATTTCGGGTGGGGGTGATGATATCTCCCCCCTGACCTGGCGTCCTGACTCCTCCTTGCCGTAGCATTTGTGTTGTACCTCGTCAATCTCTAGCTGTGAGAGCAGTCCCTTCTTTCGAATGTTGGAACACTGAGCTACTAGTTGTTTCGCCGTCATTGTGGATGTTGGGTATCGAAGAATCCATAGGTCCCTCATCCTATTCATGTAGCCCCTTCCGCCAGGGTTACTTGCGTAGTAGCATTCCAACAATGCCCTGTTTTCGTCTCTTGCCCACCGATGCCTTCTTGTTCCAGTAGCCCACTTTTCGTCAGGGTGCCCTGGTTCCTCAACACCTGACGCGGACCTTGTTGATCCGGGCGACGTCCGAGCCGGCATGCCTTCATATTTATCTGTCTCGCTCATGTCTGCGGTAGGCTTGCTTAGCATAGGGGGTCTAGCCTTGGACCCTTACTGGATACAGACGCCCCAGGCAGGAATCGAACTTGCGATCCTCTGTTCCAAAGGCGTGTAGTCTAACCACTACGCTATCCATATATATATATATATATATATACATACATACACACACACACACACACACACACACATATAAATACAGAGACAAATATAAATAAAATATACAAAGGGGATAAATAGAATAAATAGAAATAAAAATACAAGTGAATTGCACATTTCAAGTATTGAGTCTGTTGCACTGTTGACTATTTACAAAAAGTATTGGACAAGGTATTGTACAGTGAGGTGAAGAGGCACTACAGCTTAGTAGTGTAGGCACTACACGTTAGTATAACACTGTTAATATCTGCACAAACTGCCGTCCTAACGAGGTGTGCACACGTCAAATAACTTTTTAAGTATCACTACAAATCTGACAGAAAAGTTGGGGAAAAGACTCACAGTGGTGACAGCAACTCAAATTTAGGAACAAGTACAGGCAGATATAATATGATTATGCTAAACCCAATACTGCTGATACAGCTTAATGTGGTACTTATATTTCAAATATTGCAAAATAAAAAACCTTTATGTCCGCACATCTCGTCACCCAGAGCTGTACTAGTCTTAGAAACCTCCTCAGAATATATTTATTATAGTTCATTTATTTAATATACATTTATATGTGGTTTCAAACAGGCAGATTTAAGTGTAGTCACAAAACATTACATAAGATCTGATTAACTTAATTGTTTGGCTACTTCCAGGTGAACCCAGACAAACTGCAGAACGTGCAGCAGAAGCTGGAGGCCTTCCTCGCTCAGGAGAAGGAGCAGAAGGAGCGAGCCCAGAGGTGTTTTGTTTCCTACCTGCGCTCGGTGTACCTCATGAAGAACAAAGAGGTGTTTGATGCCTTTAAGATCAAGCTTCACGAGTACGCTTTGTCCCTCGGCCTCGCTGTGGCCCCAAGGGTTCGGTTCCTAAGTAAAGCTCAGGCACAGAAAGTAGAGAAAGAAGTGCAGGAGGAGGAGTCTGAGGAAGAAGAAGAGCTGAGGAGATTTAAGGCCCAGCTGAAAGGAGAGGTTTCTCGTGAGGAGCGGCAAAACTCGGAGTCAGACGAGTCCAGTGAGGATGAGGACGGTGGTGATGAAGGAGGTTTGGATACGTCCAAGACATTAACCCCGAGTGCAGGTGACGCTGATGACGATGATGATGATGATCTACGAGACTTGGACCTGCTGACAGTCAAACGAAAGGATGTCTTTAATCTGACGGAGGATCAGCAGAGTCCAGAGGATCCTGAAAATGACCCAGAAAAGAAAACTGAGAAAGAGACAAAGTACAAAGAAGCTAAAAAGATCCTCAAGAGAAAGTTTCAGGTA
The DNA here is from genome assembly GCF_057381915.1 of Diplotaxodon limnothrissa. Taxonomy (NCBI): domain Eukaryota; kingdom Metazoa; phylum Chordata; class Actinopteri; order Cichliformes; family Cichlidae; genus Diplotaxodon; species Diplotaxodon limnothrissa. Next base: position 45,576,547 of record NC_140610.1, read on the forward strand.
AACACCAAAGTGACTTTCAATGAAGAAGGTGAGGCTGTGCAGCTTTGGCCACCAGTCCAGCAAGCAGTGACTGCTGAGGATGAGGGGGAGCAAGAAGAGGAGGACGTTTCGGGAATCAATGTGGAAAAGGCTCGGGAGAGGCTGAAGCGGGAAGATCAAGAGTTTGATAAGCAGGAGTACAGCCGCAAGGTGAAAGCCAAACACCGAGAGAAGCGGCTGAAGGAGAGGGCTGCCAGGAAGGAGGCAAGCAAGCGGGACCAGGACGAGGAGGACGAGGTCGTGGCCTACCTGGCCAATGACAGCGAAGACGAGTTTGACCCCAGTGCTCTGCCAGATCCCGACAAAGTGCACTCGTCGTCTTCTTCGTCGTCAGAGGATGAGGAGGACGAGATGGAAATGGGGTCGTCTAAACGGCAGCACAGCAGTGAAGAGGAAGAGGAGGAGGACAGCGAAGAGGAGGATGAGAAGCATACAGCAGGAAAGAGGAGGAAAGTGAGCGATGAAGATGATGAGCACACAGCTCTGGACACTGGTCTCTCTTTGGCAGAGGATGAGGAGTTAGTCTTACAGTTGCTGGGTGGGCGAAGGTAGATGACCCAAAGAGAACAGAACGGTTCCGTCAGTTCTAATGAGGAGTACTCAAGCTGTTGCAGCAGCTTCAATCTGACCAGTGTTTTACTCTGCAGTGCAAACGTGCAGGTGACTGTTCAGTCCAGAGGCTTCGAATCAGAAACTGCCATCAAACGTTATCAGGACTGATCCCATTGGGTGTGAAAGAAACACTGCTAAATGTTGCCCCGTCCTGATTGGCTTACACAAGAACAGAGTCATAGCAAAGAGACGAGCCAAACATGCTCCTAGAGTGAAGCACCAGTCAGTCATGTTAGAGCACATTAGCAAAAAATAAAAGCTCACTTTGAGGCAGAAGTTGTGACCCAGCTGTTCAAAACAGAAGAAAGATGGCGGTGTGCCATTAATGTGTAACTTTCTCTGTAAAACAGTCAATTCCAGTTTGTAATGCAGACTTTCAGACTTTAAACACGAGCTCGGGGTTGGTCAGTCTCAATAAAGCTTGAGACAGCAACATTACTGAAGGTCCTGCAGAGGGACAATGAGTGCATCTTTATTTTACATGTATTATGTTTAAACTGTTGTGGATTTGAAATCAGTTCTACTTTTCCCCAAGTGGCTAAAATGGCCATTAGGCTGCTGAGGTTAAGACTAGGTCATTGTGTTATTGCACTCATAGTGGGATAAAACCGTTTCTGGAAGGTAGTCTGTGACTTTTCAACTGAAAACCAAACAGGAAGTTGTTTTCTGATGCCCACATTAGTATCTGAGGGGTGATCGTTTTCAATCACTGTCCACTGTTAAATGTGAACAGGTTAGCTCCACGATGCCAGAGCTGCTGATGAGGACAAGCGGTGCCTGGTTGGCATCCATGGGGAGCTGTGTTTCTCCAAAAGGACTAAACAGCTTAGTTAATGCACCGATGTTCCCTGTGGCTCCCTGGCTCACCCCTGGAATCGTGGCCTCTTCTTCTTCTTCTTCTTGATCCATGAATATAATTTCATGTCTGAGAGTCACAACTTTGACTTGTCTGATTATTGAGTTATGCTATTAAAATATTTGTAATCATTGAAGTTTTCTTGTCATTGGTTTGAACTTTAAGGACTTTAGGGGTAAATTTCCAGGAATTTCAAGTGAATTCTAGTGACCTGGATGGATCAGCCTGCTCTAAAGTCAGCTGAAGTGCTTCTCTCGGTGTGTGCCTGTTTTTCACAAACATGTACTTCTGTGAAAAATTAAGAATGTCAGGATTACAGTCAGATTGATTTACATTGAGATTTCCCACTTATTTTGCTCCACAGATGCGACGCTACACCCTGCATGTCCAACATGTGTCCAGCAGGTGGAGCTAAAGTGACCCAGTAGCTGCTCATCTCAGTGATCGGCAGCTCCTTGGTTATGCACGTGTTTGGGCTGTTATGTGTTGAGAATGAGGCCGGGTGATGCAGAGCAAGAACAAAAGAGACTTAATTGGAAAAGTGCAAATGTAGATTTAAAACAAATTAGCTTTGTTCCACTACATTTCCCCGTACAAAGCAATTCATGCAATAGACTCAAAAATCCTTTCAGATTCTTATTCAAATATGAAGCAATCGTCTTTTATTTTATTCTATCAACATGCAATAATTTGGTTTGACTGCTCTAAAATAACATCTGAATTTCTACATGTTTAAACACTTGACAATGTATTTAACTCATATGTACCTATTATGGAGAATCATACATGTCATATTTAATCGTAATTATTGAGTCTTTAATGTTGCAGCTGGGGGTGATTTTAATTATATTTATGATGCTTAACCTATATTTTAACAGTTTGAGTGATTAATGTTGTACGCTAAATGAAACAGCACAAACTATTGTTTAAGGAGCCTTTACTGAGTTTACAGAGTAATATTTAGCTGACAGTTTATGCTGAAGGTGAAGAAACAGAGGAGGACGAAATAAAACCTTAGAACTGTTAACAACTTATATTTATTTATCTTATAAACCTAAATGTTTTTAGTTTACTGTGAGTGGATGTTAATTTAGACATTAGCAATATTCACCTAGTTGTCTTCTCCTTACCATGTGTGAAAGTAAAAGGAGCTCCTGGAGCAAACCGAAGGGAAAGGTTAGGGAAGTATAATCAAGGTCTTGTTACCCCCAGTCTCGGGCCTTTCCAAACACACACCTGAGGACAAAAGGAAGCCAGCTGCTTTCAGAAGGGTTGGTATGTGTAAAAGTTTCTGAACAAATTTGTGGATTAATTTTATTTCTTTGTTAACCTGAAACTATCACCTTTGAAAATGACAATCCATGTTCTCACCCAATGACATCAGAATAGAATAGAATAGCCTTTATTGTCATTGTACAGAGTACAATGAAATTGGAGTGCCACTCCCTTGGTGCAAGTTTCAATAATAAATATAAATGTCCGTCCATCCATCCATCCATCCATTCGCTTATCCTTTTTCAGGGTCGCGGGGGGCGCTGGAGCCTATCCCAGCTGTCATAGGGCGAGAGGCGGGGTACACCCTGTACAGGTCGCCAGTCTGTCGCAGGGCCAACACATAGGGACAAACAACCATTCGCACTCACATTCACCTAGTGGCAATTTGGATTATCCAATTAACCTATCCCCACAAGCTGCATGTCTTTGGACGGTGGGAGGAAGCCGGAGTACCCGGAGGGAACCCACGCAAACACGGGGAGAACATGCAAACTCCACACAGAAAGACCCCGGCCTGATGGTGGAATTGAACTCAGGACCTTCTTGCTGTGCGGCAACAGTGCTAACCACCGTGCCACCGTGCTGCCTAAATATAAATGTAAAATATAAAAAGTACAAAAAAAACAATCGTAAGTACTCAAACATGTATGTACATATATACAGGATAGCAGCATTAATATAATGACAGTATGAATAGCAGCATCAGTGAGTTACTACAACCATACATCTAGATTGCTGAGGTCTGCTGAATACATTTACATTTTATTCAAATACTGCCAAATCACAACTTTAGTTGCATTGATGCACTTTATACTGTAAGGTAGTGATGGCCCGCTTGAAGCTGACGCTCCGGTGCTTCAGAAGCACTGTGTCGAAGCTTGATTTGTTTGGCCAGAGTCACGTGATCAGTGACGTCCGAAGCTTCATTTAGAGCCTAACTGCTTCGGTGTCTGATTCCCTGGTTTATAAGCAGGTGAATCATTCGCGTTTTGATGGTGACAGATAGCGAACCACTGATCATTCCACTGGGAGATTTGGAGGCAGCGAGGAAGAGAGGAGGTTCTGTTGTGTGGGAGAATTTTGAGTTGATTTTGGTCGATCGGGTGGGTTTTCCAGCTTTGTGTTCTGGCCCTTTGATTTTGTTTGTGCGTGTTTATTATATCTGAAAACAGGAAAAGGGAAAAATGTCAATAATCTGCTTCCATAATATAAATATCATTAAATAACTTTAGAAAAACTTCCACTTGATTCTTTACATGTAATGTTGTAAAAATATATATTTTATTGTTTAATTAATCTGAAAATGTTAGTCTGCCAAATGTGCAGCAGTTGAATGTATTTATTCTCTTTAGCTGATAGTTTGTGTGGTAGACTGTATAACTGCATCTCTACCAGTTTCTCTGCACTGCAGCCTCCTCTGGGCCATGTGAAGGGATTTCCCTTAAGGCAGGAGAAATTATCTCCACGAAAAGGAACAGGTTCGGCCATCGCACAGTGGAATACATTTTCTTTTTAAATAAAAATGAAAAAGGGTTACCTTAAATACATATTTTTAATTTGCAAGTTCATAAGCATTTTCTCTTCCCAGTTCACAATCAGTTCTAACCCCCAGGTCAAAAATATGTCTGGGAAAATTTCCCTAATGTAATATTATTTATAAATATACCTGTCTAGCGGTTAATTGCATAAGTGCATGGAGGCAGGACCTCAGAGCAGAAGCCTACTCCATAATGTGTTGTACATTATTATATGTATTTATTATATGTAATGTGGTATTTTTCAATTATTCTATTTACCAACATCAAGAAGTCACAAGCAAAGGAAGACCACACAACGGTGCATGTTTAAACAAGGAGAGTTTATTAAACAAATAAACCACATTTTTTAACCCCCCAAAAATACACGTTCAAAGCAACACAACGGCGGCCCAATATCAGACAGAATTCCACTCTGTCGAGTGGGCAATCATTATGAAGCAGTTGGTTTTATTTTGTGGATTCAAGCTGCTCTTCATATTTTTGGCCACCAGATGTCACCAGAGAGGACTGTGTTGAAAAGCTTCGAGTAATGAAATACTTTAAAATTATATTTTGGGGATAAAATTTAGAAGATCGACCCCTAATTACCTGTTTCTTTTATGGAGAAGGAGGGCAAGTGCTCTAAATACTGCACGGCCCTAAATCTACATAAAACAGAAACCAAAGAGTACATCTATTTTACCTTTAAAGTGAAATTCAGAATAGATCGATAAGAAATAACTCGCGGTGATTTATTAATAAAGTTCGGGCTGGGTCATCTTAGCTGCAGCCCTTGAATGCAGCATAGGACAGCCCGTGAACGTCACACCGTTCTCGAAGCTACCACAGGTGAGCTCGTGCGCAAGGCCTCGTTCCTCCAACGTTTATGTCACGAGTGTCCAACTCGTCCTCGAGAGCTGCTGTCCTGCAGCTTTTAGATGCATCTTTACTCCAACACAGCGTTAATCTAATGGTTAGATGACCTCTTTAGCATGAAACCGAGTTTGGCAGAAGCCTGGTAACAAGCCATTCATTTGGTTCAGCTGTGTCGGAACAAGGATGCATGTAAAAGCTGCAGGACAGCAGCTCTCAGAAATGGAATTGGACCCTTTGGTTTATGTGACTGAACCTCGGTGTGTGGGAGATTTAGCACACAGGTAACGCTTTGTCTCACTGTTAGGTAAGCATGACTTGGATGGGGAAACGTGTAGGACCAAATAAACCTTTTCCCGCTTTAACCCTTTAGCGCAGCCTGTATGTGAGCCCGGCAGGAAACGGGGTTTACCCTCGGATGCTCCTGGTGTTTAACACATGCATACATTTTAAAAACGAAACCGTTCTACATGTAGCTGTCCTGAATTTATTATAGCTGAAAATGATAAAATCGTCTTGTAATTATTAGCATTACATTTTGCCACAGCCGCCATTTTCACCGGTTGGCTCCCAGTTTCGCTTGATTGGATTCAGAAATCTTTCACCAAAACTGGCCGAAATGATCTTGGATTCAGGCCCAAGGAGTCTTAATTTTCCGAAGCATACATGGGTCAGATCCAGCTGAAATAGAAATTCACAGAAATGTCCTAAAACCTGGAATAAACGAGTACTTTCGCACTTCCGGTGTCCTTCTTTTCGTGTTAATTGTTTTTCGAGTGGGGGGGTTGGTTGTGTCTCAGGTAAGATCTGTGGTTAACATGAGCCGGTTTCATATTTGTTTGCAAATACATGAAACTTTAGCTACTCCATGTCGAGACAGGTGTTTGCTAACAGGTTGAGATATTAGACACACTTTGGCACGATGCGGGTGACATTGAGTCTAGCAAACCACGGCGCGTTTGAAAAACTCCTTTGTTGTATTTAACTATGCTTTTGCTTTGCAGCTGAACCCTTCTTTCGTTCAGCTGCAGTCATGGCCACAAACAACGTGGTTACTGAAGCTAACAGGTTGGAACCCCAGGCAGCACCCGGGGATGGAGACGCTTCTGTTCAAGTCAGGATACAAGTCGCTGTCACAGCTGCAAGCATGTCACAGAGTGACTCTGTCTCAGCCCCGCCTAAAGTCGTCCCGAGTGGCCAGCCTTCAACCTGTGCAGTGTCAGGGCCTCGCACCTCACCTCCTGTTGTGGTGGTTGCAAATGCAGGCGTGAGTGCAGGTAACCAACAGACAACGAAACAGCCTCAGAACCAGGTGGCCTCCGTGAAACAGGTTACAACCACAGGAAGGACGGTGTTGATAACTGTTCCCAGATCAGCAACTGCACAGCCAGTCACTCCTCGACTGCCACAGGCCACCTCCCCACATCTCCCAGCCAATATCCAGATACCTCCAGGTGAGCTGCACAACCCGCTGACTGTAGTCTACACTGTAATCCCATTACAGATCCTCCTTTATTATATTCCAAAACCTTGTTGGACATGTGCTGTCTATAATTTGCTAATAAACACTTCAGTTAGACGTGTCACCTGCAAGGATAATTCATCAGTTTATTGTAGTGTTTGGGCCACATTTATGGCAGGTATGATGCTGATCCGCAGTGACAGTGGGCAGCTGATGCTAGTATCTCAGCAGGCTTTGGTTCAGGCTCAGCAGGGACAAAGACTTATCAGTGGTCAACCCACCAGGATACTTGCACCGCAGGTGGGTGCATGTGCGTGGCTGCTTTTCTATGTTATTTAATAATGACAGATGTGTGATTGCACCTGTGATGTCAGCTGCATGTCTGCTGTTCAGGTGTGTGCAGCAGCTGAAAGTAAAAGGAATGAGAATGTAACAGTGATCAAGATGACGCCTACTTCCAGTTTCCAGCAAGCAGCACCAGTCCAGAAGACTGCTGTGGTAAAATTACAGGAGTCTGTTTGCAGCTCACAGTCACTGATTGCATGTTATGCAGTGTATGACTGTGTGCACCTCTGACAGTTAGTTTGTTCTTTTAGGTATAGAAAGAAAATCCAAAAAATCGATGCAATAATTACACGACTGATGGACACATTTGTTTTCATTTGAAGTATAAAAAATGTCATTTAGTGACGGTGCTTGAACTTTGTGTTAATAACAATATGTCATCTTTAATCAGTAACACTAATGAAAACAGAATGATGCTGGAAAGTTGCAGTTTGATAGGATCCCGAGTTGAGTAAAAGCAGAGCTCTCAAATGAAACATAAAAAATAATGAGCAACAAACACCAGAGAGGCTCCTGCTGCTGTGATGCTGGCTTTTCTTTGCTGTTCCTGGTTTTAGTTTTTGGTGACTTTGTGTTCAGGTCATTGGTGTTGCCCCCAAACCAGCTCTTGTCCACACGGTGAACGTGGTGTCTGAGCGAGGCAGCCATGCTGGCACTCAGGCAGCAGGCGCTAAAAAGGAATCAGTGCCCACGTTTAGCAAGGTGAGTGCGACCAGGCCCAGCTCCCACCTGCACACTCAGCTTGACCTGGCTCAGCAAGAAGCCATCAAATGAGTTTTTATTTAGATTTTTACTGATACTGTTTATAAAATCCAAGGATTTGTTGTACTGTCAAAGAGGAAATCTTTTCACACAGTTTCCAGTTCAGACTAATTTTTGTAATCTTATACTGGTGTAGCCGCTTAGTTCTTCCTCTTTAAACCAACTTTGTCAGGGACAGCCAGTCAGAACAGAGTTTGAGTTAGGAGTGCAGGAATCCATATGAGGGATATCCTCTCACGAAACACACGACAAAAAGCAGCCACAAATTGAGTTTTTAGAGTAGATGATAACAGCTGAGATAACAGATGAGATGTGATTACTAAATATTTCACCAACAGGAGACGCTGGAAAGTGTGAAGAAGTGCAAGAACTTCTTGGTAACGCTGATCAAGCTGGCCTCCAGTGACTCCAGATCTGTGAACGTGGCTAACAATGTCCAAGCGCTGGTCAGGAGTCTGCTGGTACATCTCTGAAGACACTTTGTTTCTCCTGTTGTTTTTAACCTTGTTTACAAAAAGTATTGTTACTAGGCAGACTGAAAGAGGCTTGTTGGTAAGAGTTAATAAGTTGTTGTATTCTTGTGCTACACGTTTGTAATTTTTAATTCTTATCATGAAGTTCATTATTAAATTACCAGCTTATTTATTTATTTATTGATGAATTTTTTTACCTGCAGGAAGGAAAACTGGAAGCAGAAGCGTTTACGGAGCAGCTCTATGACACGTTGAAGTCGACTCCACAACCCTGCTTGGTGCCTTTTCTCAAGGTATTGAGAAGTAAAGCCTGTTGCTTCCTCATCTCCAGATGTCTGTGATTGATTTAAAAATAAAAACCTTTTTGCATTTGTGTAGACTGCGTTACACTTTGCTGAAAGGATGTGAATCACATTGATCATAGCTAGACTGTTACATATTTAGCTGATGACATTTCTGTTTCATCATTGCCACCAGAAAAGTCTTCCTGCGGTGCGTTGCCTTACTGCAGACCCCCAGTTATTCATCCAGAAAGCTTCAGCTTCCACACCCCCTCCCTCAACACCGTCCTCCAGCATAAAGCAGTCCAACACTGAGCTAGGAAAAACCCTCCAGAACAGGCAGCAGGTAACCAGATGCAATATTTTATGGGGGGGAATTTGACATTAATTGTACCAAACATAAACCATGTCTGATCTGTGATCTTATTCATGGATGTTGACGTGATTAAAGGCATTGCTGAGCAGCACTGTTGTATTTGCAGCATCCATGGAGGTTCACAGTTTAACAAAAGTGAAATTCACTGACTTGAAATGCAAAAAGAAAAATCCAGCTGTGCAGTCGGCACAAGAATATATAGTCAAAACAGAAATCAGAGATGGTATACTGAGGAGGAATCGTGCTGTTTTAAATGCATTAAAATGTGGACCTGACTTTGGTCGTCTTGTATTTGCAGGACTGACAGTAAAAATATTTCTTCTTAGGAACATCCTCATGTTACATTAAGCATCCCACAGCTTTTCACGTTGCTGTGAAAGTGGATTAACATTAATGAGGTGTGTGTGTGTGTGTGTGCGCGTGTGTGTGTGTGTGTGTGTGTGTGTGTGTGTGTGTGTGTGCGCGTGTGTGTGTGTGTGCGCGTGCGCGTGCTCCAATTACCTGATTACACTGAAGAACTTAACATGATGCAACCTGAAGTAAGACATTTGAAATTATTCCACCTTTGTTTTATTGATTTCAGCCATGACACACACAGTTAGCAACAGCAAAGTCGATTTTGATTTCAGAACAATGTATGTCCATTATACCCTCCAACACCCCCCAATCCTGGATTCTTCCTCTTCCAGGTCCACACTAAACAAGACACGGCAGAGATCCAGTCTCCACACATAAAAATATCTCAAGCCACATCACCCAGTCACACACCCACACACACAAAAGAAAGTGAGTAACAAGCATAACCAAAAAAACCAGAAACTTCATAATGTCACCTCGCTCAGTTCACTTCAGTCTCAGGAAGTAAAGTAATAGTGTCCACCAGTAAGAGAAATGATTTCCAGGTTTTGTTAAATTTCCTAATTGAACCTTTTAGAGAGAATCTAAGTTTTTCTAACTTTAAGTTAAAGAGTACGTCCCTCACCCAATGGTCATGAGTTGGGGATGGGGAAGCTTCCACTTCAACAGAATAAGCCTCCGAGCCAGTAAAGTGGTAAAGGCTAAGGCCTTTTTAAGGGGGCCAGATTACTGTAAACTGGGGGGGATGCCAAACATTGCGGAGAGTGGGTTAGGAGGGACAGTCCTCCAAAATGCACTCGGTTTAGAACAAGACCAAAACACGTGGATATGGTTGGCAGGTGATCTGCTACAGGCATCAGTAATGGTTGGATAGATCTTAGATAATTTTGTGTTTGTATAATGTGCTTTACAGACCACCTTGCACTGAATCAAAGCATGACGGGCACAAATTGAGGATGAGTGAATGAGTTTCAAAGCAGAATCCCACTGCTGTTCTGGCAGCTCTTCCTCCCATCTCAGCTTAGTAGGAGAAATTGGTTTGGGGACCAAAGCATCTAGTATTTTATACAAGGCTGGTATCAGTCTGTTTTGATGAGGGTTCGTCTGCAGGATCATATCCAGATTTGTTTCTGGAGGCCGATTGGAGAAAGTGAGGGAACTGCTTTTTTACAAAATCTAGCCTGAAGATAATGAAAAAGTTGGAATCAGGCAGGTTGTATTTAGACGATAGGTCAGCAAAAGATAGAAAGGTGTCCTGACTGTACAAGTCCTTAACAGCCCTGTCATTTATCTTTCCAACTGCTAAAGGCCGCATCAGTGTTTGAAGGTGCAAAATTGCAATTCTTTAGTAAAGGTGTTAGCAAAGATGGCCCACGTAGCCCAACGTATTTTCTGAACTGTCGCCAAATAGTTACCGTTTCCTTAACTATTGGATTCTCCCCAACAAGGGTCGGAGAGAAAGGGAGTGGTGAGCTGAGTATTGATGATGATGAGTAACGGCAGATAATAAGTAACAGTAACTTAACCCAGAGAATAAAGTCAGCCCCCAAGCCAAAGCTATCCATCACCTCGTAGAGGAAGCTCCACTCGACGCGGTCGAAAGCTTTCTCTGAGATACCACAACCTCTGGAATTGAATTGCACGATGTCTGGATAATATTCAAGAGGCGTCTTGAATAATGATATGAGTGCCTGCCGGCCGTGAACCCCGTCTGATCGAAGGAGATGATTTGTGGCAGAACACGTTGTAGCCAAAGTGCGAGAATTTAGAAAGTATTTTAAAATCAATATTTAAAAGAGGAATTGGTCCATAACTGCTGCACAACAGAGGATCCTTGTCTTTTCTCAAGATTAAACAAATAGTAGCTTCGGACAAAGTCTTGGGTAACTGACATTTTGAAAAGGCTTCATTATACATATCTTTCAACAATGGTGCCATAAGATCAGCATTGGCTTCATAGTATTCTGCAGAGTAGCCGTCAGGGCCCAGCGATTTACCCGTGTTTAAGGATTTAATGGCTTCTTGCACCTCTGCTACAGTAATTGGTCCCCCTAAGCCCTTCGTCAGATCTCTATCTATTCTTGGAAAATGTATATTTTGGAGAGTTTCTTCTGATAGAGGTGGAGAGCTTGAAGTGTACAGATCGAAATAGAAACAAACAAATACTTCATTAATTCCCTCTGGGTCCGATATTATGTCGGAGCCAGACGTTTCCCTGCCTTATCACCGGATTCAAAAAAGCGTTGCTTTGTCTTAATTAATTGAACCATAGCTGTTGCAGTGGTGGTTAAATTGAGCCTGGCTTGAAGTTTCACACGTTCTGTATAGAGGTTAGGATCTGGGTTCGATGCATATCTGCCATCTAGATCTTTGATCTTATTCAACACACTGGGCGTGTAAGAAAGCTGAAACAAAGCTATAAGCTGGCCTCTCATGTAGGCTTTCGACGTTTCTCTTTTTTTTTTTTTTTTTTTTCCCGCCTGTCCCATTTGGTTCTTTAGCCGTCAGAATTGTTGTCTGAAGACCAACAAGGATACCCAATGGATTTATTTTGCCAAATGGATCATCGTGGCATTGCCGTATTGGTCCATTTGGTCGATCTTTGTTTTTATTATTTATTATATTTTATTTTCAGATGTTACAGACGGGACAGACATGAGTGAGAGATAGGAAAGGGAGAAAGAAAGAGGAAGGAAAAACAGAAGGGGAGAGGGACAGTGAGAAAGGGGGGGAGAAAAAAAAATAAAAATCTCCTGGATCACCTGTTGAGAGAAGAATAGAAAACAAGCAGAAAAAAAACAAAGCAACATACTAAACACAACACCATCGCATTAATCTAGCTAAGTGTAAACAGCAGTAAATACTAAATATTCAATGTTGTTGTTGCTGTGAAGTACAGCCAGACTTTGACCGCTTCGCCTTGGGCGTTTTTAATCTGTAGCTCTGCTCTAAAAGAACGTACGTACCTGGGCCCGCCTACTGTCCTCGGAAATGTAAAATGATTGGCTAGAATCCAAAGTGTATCACAGCTCAGGAAAAAAAAGCACCGAAATGTGCGCTGCTTTTCGGTCTGGTTACTACCGTTTATGTCAGAACCGGTGCCATCATGGCACCGGATACCGGTACCCATCCCTACACCGGACAATACAAATACACATGGAACGACATAAACTGGACCTGGAAACCCCTGAAAACAAAACTTGCAAGTGTCCACTGCACAGCAGGGTGTAAACGTTCCCCTGCAAAGACTTCGCCATCACCACTCTATCTTCCCTGTGGCGGCTAAGGTCTCACTATGAAAATACACCTTGTCCTTGTTCTACTAGAAAAATTGAGAACCAGGTTGTATCTTACTATACAAAAACACACAAAAGAAAAACACACAAAAAATCAGAGGTGTTGTTGTCCAACATTTGAAATTATAGTTAAGATATTAAGAGCCTTTTTTATTATATTAATACAAATGTGTATGCGATATTTAGATGGCATAGAAACTTACAGCTGGAGTCATTTTTATGATCATAGTGTTGGATTTATGATGATGACCTTTTTTTAAAATGCAGGTTTTCCAGCCTCGAGGAGTGGCTCTGAGACCTGGCCTGATGACATTAGTCCAGTCCAGAAATTGCATATCTAAGAAACCCACCACTCGGCCCATAGTGGGATACTCGGGAAAAAACTTCTCAGGTAAACTTTGTTAAAATTTAGATTTGGAGCCACGTCGAGGTGAACACAGAACTGATCAATCAGCTCATTTTTGTTCCTCTAGTTGTTTATTTCATTGTGAGGGTGTTGTTTTGTTTTTTTAATAATTGTACACAGTCAGGGTGCTTCAGTGTGTCCTCACAATGTTTCAGGAGACCTAAATGTGTTTTTTAGGCTTTAAAAATTCAAAAGTGTAGTGGAATTACATGTACAGACCGTATGACACCAAGAGACGCTTGCATGACCCTGGCGTGCTCTCACTCTTTATGCATTTTGCTGTTTTATAGGAGGTTTTTCGGTAAAGCAGCCCTTCCCTCGTGAGCCACCTAATTCTACCAAATTTGCATTCAGAGACAGTTCAGGATCTTACAAGTAAGATATAAAGTTCACACATTTGAGACTTTAATAGGAATTTTGTGGTGGTTGGAATCGGTGCACTATGGGGTGGATGAAAGGAAGTGTGTAAAAGCAGCCCTACATCCAGCTGTTTGTCCTTCAAAGTGGAGCTGTGCTGGTTCACACAGCTCGCACCCTTCATATGCACAATCCGCCGTCACAGAGAGGGGGTGTCTTCATCTGTGGCAGGTGGTTGTGTGACATCTGAGATCCAACAGTCACCTAATGTTGCATGATGAGAGAATATTAAGCAACAGTCTAACTGCAGCAGCAACATTTAATCACAAACGTCCTCAGCACAAATGTGTGTTGTGTCCCAGAGAAGATGATGATATTAATGACGTCACCTCCATGGCTGGAGTCAACCTGAGAGAGGAGAACGCACAGATCTTGACCAGCACGGTTGGTGCTGTGGTGCAGTCGTGTCAGGATCAGCTGTTCCTGTCCACTCACCCGGTGCTCAGCAGAATCCTTCACACAGGTACAAGATCCACACTGAGACACATGTTTATTACAGACACTGTCTCAGACTAGTCTCTGAGACTCCCAGGATGTGATATTGTCATGCACCCTCTGTTAGGACAGGCTCTGGGAGTAACCGATGTTGGTCCAGATGTGGTTGCTTTGGTTTCTCATGCTACTCAGGAGTTTCTTCGTGGGCTGCTGGAGAAACTCACTGTAATGGCAGACCACCGCAAGACAGCCCTGAAGGTAAAGATGTAAAACACAGGCATGAATAAGACCCGAGCAGGGATGCATCTACTAACGCCACGAGGTGTTAATACATGCATCAGCCGCTCATCTGAAAAACCCAGCTGAGGTAATGTCCATCTAGTTTACTGTGGCATTCCTGGTGCTTGGCACTTGTTAAGATGTTGTTAACAAGATGTTATTTTGAAGCACTATCATATACTTTATATGGAGACATGGCCTGCAAAGGACCGTGAACCTGTGGCAAACTAATGCAACATGTGGTCCCTTTGTGTTAAATTTGTCTTTCAACAGCAGAACTCGTGGCACACGCAAGTCAGTGACGTTCGTTCTCAGCTTCGCTTCCTGGAGGAAATTGAGACCTTGCAGAAGAAGAAGAGAGATGAGGAGGAGAGGGAGAGATTGCTGCGTTTTGCCAGAGTAGGTGAAGCCAGAATAAGGCTGCAACACGATTAGTGTTTTTAGATTCAATGTGTCTTTGAAAACAACTACTGAGAAGAGTTTGTGCATTAAATCCTGGATTACATGTCTGGTTGTGATCACAGAGTCGCTCTCACACTGAAGATCCAGAGTATCAGCAGCTCAAGCAAAAAGCCAAAGAGGTGCGTTTCCTTCTCTAAAACCTCCACAGGAGTCATTCTTCCACCTGCCCCCGTTTATGTTGGTGTTTGTGAGCTCTGTTTACTCTGGGAGGCAGAAACTGTTGTTCTGACTGCAGGTTGGAACTGTGAAGAAAGAACATGTATATAACATGAACATTGCCACTATAAGTCCAAATTTAAAGGCTTGATTGTTTTTTTGAGCCACATGTGACCACTTTTCAGATAAAAGTCAACTTAAAATTATCAGGAGGGTGTCAGGTAACACTACTGGTTAGTACGCATCATCCATAGACTGTTTGACTTCACAGAGGGAGGGATTGTAAACCTTAACTGAACAATGCTACATGTGGGCTGAATACAGATCAGCTGAAAGGGAAGGACAGGCGAAGTAACAGCAGTAAGAGTGGCCGAGGTGACCTGCTGTTCCCGTCCCACAGACTAGCAGTGCATCATCACGGAGATGAAGTCTAGAAGACTCGAGCAGGCCTGTGTCAGTCGAAGTAGCCACACCTCTGTTAATTCTGAAGCCTTGATAAGATTTAGTCTGTCAGTTGTAGTGAAGGAGAGATGCAGCCCACAGTCATTCATGTTCCAGGCCATAAGCTTCTCTATTCTGCTGGAAATCTGGGTCATTGTGGGAACGGCAGTTTTTATTTTATCTCTGGCTTCATTTCAGCATCAGGAAGTCAAACTCTGTAAGTCCCTGCTACTTTTCATGCTAATTGTTCGTTTAATAATACGATGGTGTGTGTGATGTTTTTGGCTGGCAGGAGACGGAGTAGTGTGAGGAAGATGAAAGGCAGCGGTAGCACTGCGGCTATTTAAGGAGGCGGAAACGCCACACATGCCGTGTTTAGCTGTAGCTGTGTAGCTCGCAGCCATCACGCCCCCAGAGGCTTCTCCACAGCAACACAATCTGTTCATTTACATGCCCTCCCACCCCCACACACACACTCAACCTCTGCACTGCACACAAGCTAGCACTTTGCCAAGTCTGTACCTACACAAGTACTGAGAGTATGAGTAGGTACAAACTGAAAGGATTCCCACTGGTGAATATCGTGCCTTTAGTGACACGCACTTAACAAAGTTGGTGTGGATTTGATTAACAAATCTTTGCCATAATTTGTCATATATATTTAGCTACAGCTGCCTCATCAAGCAAAGTGCATTTGCCTCTAAACCCTGGCTTATATATTGCATGTATAAAACAATGACAGTGTGTCCACGTATGCATACAGAAAATATGTGTGAAAACATAAATGTTTACGAATTCGTTGTCTTCTCTTTTCAGTTGCAACAAATAGAGGAAGCTCAGCTGCAGCAGAGGGAGGCCAACCTCGCTGCTCTGGCTGCCATTGGCCCTCGCAGGAAGAGACCCCTGGATCAGGCCGACAGCCAGGTGGGTGCACAAAGTTTTGTTTTCTATTCTTTTGTGGTCTGAATGGATCATTTCAGAAACATCTTTTCTAATTTGATATCTGTGAATGTTTAACCTGCTGCTGTAAAACTGCTGCCCTCCTCAGCTGATGAAGACACAGCAAATCTAGAACCTGCTGCAGTTAGCCTGTATAAGACTGTTAGTTTAGCTCATTGAGTCTTTAATTCTTTGTGTGTTTAAGTCGCAGCGCTTCAGGCTGTAGGTTTATAGATGGGGACGCTCTGTTAGCTGCACACTCTACCCGCTGCCTTTGAACTCCATTACCCAGAGGAAAAGACTGCGTGCCGCCTCTGTTTCCTCTCGCTGCTGCAGGCCTTCCTCCACGTCTGTACAGACTTTACCTCAGCTAGTTCAGCAAACATTGACAGGAAGCATGGAGTAGTGATGGAGAGAGCGCCATCTTTGCACAGATGTTCTTTTTCAATATCGAGTTAGTGCTCAGATCACACATCAGTTATGTTATCAGTAACCAGAAGAAGCCTTTCCCCTTCATTTTAAAATGTTTTAGACATGGTTTGAAATGAGACTGATTTAAGTGTGATCGCGGAGAATATTTGAAACCTAAAGCAACATATTAGCTACCTAACAGGAAAGATGCTGTTTTAAAACCTGCCAATGAGATTATTTTTATTATGTCAGGATAATTACGAGCATAAAACTGAACGAGGGAGACGTCCTCTCCGTACTCTTGCTGGTGGATGGATCATCACCTCTGGGCTGCTTTGTTTTAAGAGATCAGATTAAATTAAATCTGTAGCAGCCAAGCGAGCTGAAGAGCAGGAGCATGTGTTTATGTCGCAACACAACCAGCAGGTTCATGCAGGGAGGGTAACACAGAAACTGTGTCTGTGTGTCAGGTGTGTGTGCTGCCCAGACCAGGTGTTCACAGAGTGACCCGGCTGATCCTGAAGGATCTGCTGGTGTGTATGGAGGAGGAACCCTTTCTGCGTCACTCTCTCACCCTCTACAAAGCCATGCTTTGATCAGCTGATTGTCTTCCTGCAGTTGATCTAAAATAATTTGTTGGAGTCCTCGTTTTGTGATATTCTGTTTTGCTTTTTGTCACGGTCGGGTTCAGCTGCATTTGAATCGCAGTCAGTTTTGGTTTTGCTGTTGTTCTGTTGGAAAAACTAAATGTGAAAGTGAGCACAGCTGTGTGTCCGTGAGCTGTGTGGAAAAAGTAAAGTGACTGTGGTTTCCTGCTGGATTGTTGGGTTTTTTCCACGATTAAAAACATGTTGAAATTGCACATCTCACTGTGTCTTTGTTTCTTACCTACAGTTGCAGATTCTTTCCTCTGCGACAGAAGACTGTAGTGCAAAGGAAGTTTTGTTGCTTAACCAGGAAACTGTAGTTTTACCTCTGAGTTTTTAGGGTCATGAAGGTTCAAAAAAATAATAAACCGGAGTCTCAGGCTGACTCTGGACCCCGGAGTCAGTAGCTTGAAGCAGCCCAACTAAATATTCACTTGCACTTATTAAGGAAAGAAATTAAGGACATTCTTCACTTCTTACTTTTTTCTCTTCTTCGCTGCAAGTTGTGAGACCATGACATGATTTTTCTCATAGTTTGTAAAATATACGATCTACTGCCAGGATACCTGTCCATGAACCTGGCTAAACTGGGAAACCCTGAGTTGAGTAGGTGATCAGCTGTGTGACTGCTTGATGTGAGGGTAAGTGTAGCTGGTCAGTGCTACAATTACTTAAAGACTTGATTTGTAATATGGGCTGTTGGCACGATGCTGTCAGTCGGATAGCTCATTGCTGTAATTAAGCGTAGCTGAACTCAGTGATGCGGTGCAGTTCTGGCCTGTCGCTTGCATCCACACCAACAGCCAGGGAACAATCTTAAATAACCTTAGCAAGATGTTTTCAGGTAGCATGAAGAAGCACCAGCCCGCTGGAAGCGCCCACAAACCTGACATTTCTAGTCTTACAAAACTTCAGAAAATTAAGTCAGATGCCAAAAATCTGAGCTTTCCTGCGATTGGCTCCTAATGACTTTGTATGCTCAGTCACTGAATACAACTTTAAGTTTTTGTCAAACAGAATCTCCATTAGACTCAGAAATAGGGCTGCCACGATTTGTCGACTAGTCACGATTACGTCGACTATCAAAATCGTCGACGACTGATTTAATAGTCGACGCGTCGTTTGAAACTTTGTACGATCACAAAAGACGCAGGAATAAGTGGCAGGATTTAAGAGTGTAATAACGGACTGAAACAGAAGATGGCAGCACTGCATGTACAAGGATGTCAGCTACCGTTAAACCCCGAAGAAGAAGAAGAAGCAGCTGTGTCCCAGAATTCATAGCGCGGCCCAGCGCAGTTTCCAACAATGGCGGCAGCTAGTTAGTTTTAATGTTACTCTTATTATTCTTTCTGGGTCACAAAATAAACGTTTAACATATTTTCAGGCGAGAATGTAGCTGTGTAAACCTCAAATATCTGCTCAGTTTATCAGGACACCACATATTTTCAAAAGCGCTCCGACGTTTTCGGAGACATCTGTTACCCACTAGCTCGTTAGCGAGCCGGGGGCTAGGTCACTAGCGCGGTGAGAACACCGGACTCCCCGCAAATCGTTTTCAAACCCACTGCCGTCTTTCGCTACTCAGGTTAAATATATATGAGTCACTTAGATAACTTAAAATGTTATTGTTTGGCTTTTTTTTTTTTTTTTAGTATTTTATTTGTTCCTGAGTAAATCAGTTTGTCTGAGATTAAAGTTTTTACACAGCTGAATAAACGTCAAGCAGACAGCTGATTATCAGAAGGCAAGGCAAGTTTATTTGTATAGCACAATTCAACAACAAGGTGATTCAAAGTGCTTTACAGAGACATTAGAAACAAGAACAAATAAAAAGCATGATTTAAAATTGAATAAAACAAGCAAATAAACTAACTAATTAACAAACAAACAAACAACAGTATATAAAATCAAAACAGATAAAATCATCTGTGTGTGAGATGCTCCAGAATATACTCCAGTGTCCTGTTATATTTTAGATAGCAAGGAGTTTATTAAACTTCACCGAAACAATCTGCAAATTTCATTAAAATTCAATAAACTATCATCTTGTCTTTATTTTTAGTTAGCACAGACCTTAAACACTTAAAGCTGTAAGCTAATGATAGTTATATAAGAGCAGATGCTGCTGGTGCAATAAGCTGTACGTTTTACGTCTAATGGATGATGATCTGATTAGTCGACTAATCGCAAAAATAATCGGTGACTAGTCGACTATCAAAATAATCGTTTGTGGCAGCCCTACTCAGAAACACACTACGTAACGTTCATTAGCTAATGACTTGTCAATATTTAACTGCAGCCTCCGCAGTAAGACAACAATAGACTCTATAAAAGATGAATTTTACCACACGAGTGTCACCGTGGCCACGGTCGACTCGTCTCCATTATGACGCTAACGAGACCATAACTGAGAAAGTGAACAAAGTGGTGCAACAAATAGGTCTGTAAGATTAAAAAGACCATAAACTCCATCACAAAAGCATTGACTGAGATTAATGGATCAAGCAGCGGGGCTATTTTCACGTACAGCTGATCCCAGCACTGATCCTGCTGCTTGTTACACTGCAGAGTCCAGTTCAGTGCTTACAGGTGTTTGTACATGAGCCCAGAGTGAAGGACAAATGTGAAAATGTTCTCTGGTTCACATAAACCTGGAATCACATCTCGGATCATCAGCAGCCTAACAGCAGGGATTTCTTTGCTCTTTGTTGGCGTCGAGTCTTTTAGTTTTCCTTCTGACACCTCTTATATGGTAAATGGCCTGTATTTATATAGCGCTTTACTAGTCCCTGAGGACCCCAAGGCGCTTTACATATCCAGTCATCCTTCACACGCACATTCACACACTGGTGATGGCAGCTACAGTGTAGCCACAGCCACCCTGGGGCGCACTGACAGACGGACACTGGCGCCACCGGGCCCTCTGACCACCACCAGTAGGCAACGGGTGAAGTGTCTTGCCCAAGGACACAACGACCGAGACTGTCCAAGCCAGGGCTCGAACCGGCAACCTTCCGATTACAAGGCGAACTCCCAACTCTTGAGCCACGATCGCCCCGCTCTTACTCCATTTTAGATCTATGCTGTGACTAACAAGAAAAGACAAGTAGGGTTATAAACATGTCTGATGGATGAAGAATGACATATTTAAATCCCACTGCTTTGTTTTTATAGATCTGTTTCAACGTTTTCTCTCAGTAATATTAGTTGAAGGCCAACATGTGGCACACGAGGCAGCTGTGCCCATGACCACAGATCAACACTGCAGTCGATTATGGAGACGCAGTGATTATAGCTGTGGACGCATGTTTAAGGATGTCATTTACACACACGCAGTGTTGGTTCGGTTAAATGTAAAACTGCAAACTCTGGTTTAGCTGAACTTAGCATCCCAACATCAGACGCTGTTAGAGTTAAAGCACAGCAGGTAATAAAGAGTAACATGAAATGTGGCAAATGTCTTTTATTGAACCAGGTCCTCTCGAGCATTTTGTGGTTTCTTACATAATTGTTTGGCGTGAAGCCTCCCTGCACTCCGGTGTCATCATGGAAGTGCCAGAAAGCAGCATCAAACCAGTTTTCCTAATATTTTTACATGATTAGCTCAACGTTTGGAAAATGTGCTCCTTTGTTTTCTTGTTGTGATCTGATTGATGGCTACTCGTGTTAGTTAACCGTTTGCACAGCGGCAGGAGATTTCTATTTAACGTTTGTTCACCTTTGTACATGAATATGAGGTCGATCTGTCCTCTTAATGTCAGACAAGCACATTTTCCAAATGTCTGAGCTGTTCAAAGTGCACGATGCCACTAACAAATGAAGAATCAAAGTTTTGCCTTCAAAATAAAATTCATGACAGATTTGTGCATTTAGCCTTTTAAAGAGTCTCAGTTCTTCATTCATAAAATGATCTTACAGGTAATTATGCAAAACAAAAGATGACGTGAATATACAATGTGGGACTGATTCGCTGTCCCTTAAAACACGTTTGAAAAACCAAATACAAAATGCATTCATTTCTTTTTTGTAGATTCTTGTAAGTTCTCAAAGCATGAGGAGAAAAATTGTGCTTCTACAGTAAAAACGTTGCATGCCATAAATGAAATTAAGGCTTAAAAATATAACTGAGAAGCTCGGTTTGTTACACGTTTTTGTGTTTTTGCCGTACCAAAAATAAACCTGTCACGCTTGCATCAGGTAAAAGTAACTGATGGTCTTCGCAAGTATTAAATATGAATGCAAAGGTTCATGCAGGCAAAGCTCATGCCTTCATATTTACACTGTTCAATGCAACTGTTGAAAGCACAGAAACCAGCATCAGCTGTGAAAACCTGTTTCTGACGATCTGTGGGCCACTGCCTCACATCTGAAATGCAAATGTTTGTGTACAGATTTGATGTGAGGCCCACATGGTTACATATGTGTGCATTAAAGGAGAAAATGAGCATTGGTTACATATAACGCACGCGTGTGCGGGACTACAGAACTGATGCCTTCATCCAATCTAAGCTCGAGAAGAGCAGACAGGAAGACCTGAGGCTGTCACTGCTGCCAAAGACGCATTCACAAAGCGCAGAGTTAAAGGTCTGAATACCTTTAAAGGCGAGAATCGAGTTCTTGATTTCCAACAAATCTAAAAAAACAACTCTTACGTGTTTTTATTTCATCACAACTTATTAAAAACATTTATTCTTTGAAAAAGCTTTATTTACTGTAATGGCTGGATTTCACTCTGGTAGCGTGACACAGACTGACAGTTAATGTGGACAATTTTGGGGATCACAGGAAGGAAAACATATCTTGCATCAATGTGATGAAATAAATTGGTGAAAGGATGGCCGTGTTGTCTTTTAATTCAGGTGCTACCTTACGTTCACGTTTGAAGATTAGACCACGTTTTGCACGTCCCGCTTTGTTTCACTGTTCTGCTGCAGTGAGGGAGTCTGTGTCATGTGACAAACTGTCCACGCACTTGCACAGAACAGATGTGCAATCAGGTCTTCTGAATTTAATGCAGGAGTTCCTGTTTTATTGCTTTGAGGATCAGGGGGCGTCTGCCTTGGATCTCCCGTCGCAGGACGTATTCACTAAACAGGGAGGAATCCACTCCGCCGCCACACGACCCTGTGATAAAGAAACCTTTCTGCTGTAGCCGTTCCAGCACCTGCAGTCAGACACAAACCAAATAACAGCAACAAAGAATGAGGCATAACGAGAAGATCCAGAGCAAAACATTTAGACGTGATCTCTGTCTCGCTGGAGTCAGGAATACTGAAGGAAGGTGGGACTTGTTCAGCATTTGATGGCGTTTCCACCCGGTTGTTCGCTGCAAGAGTTGAACCTGTGAAGTGCATGCATTAAAAACACTCATTTTCACCATCATGCATACCAATAACTTTATCACACCTTTACCAAATACTCCCTGGTATCAATACTTGCGCACCAGAGCACATAATAACCACCCCAATACACAAAGGCATTTAAACAGTTTAGAAATAGACTCTGAAATTGAAGCCTCTGCAGTAAAGTATGGTTTAAGAGGCAGTGTAAGCTGCCTTCAACTCATCTGACCTGATTTCCTTGGGCAGCTCGTTAGATATTGTAGATATAGTCAGTATTTAATCAAAGCATCAAGTCTCTATGTGGAAAAGTAGGTAAAAGGGGATAAATAGCCCACTGGGTTACAGATGCTTGCTGCCACAGAAAGACACATTCCTGTGGAAGAAACCTGCAGGCTGGGGCGAAGTTCAGCTATTAATTAGTGCTTCAACCCTAATTATGATAATCACAGTAACTTACTGTAGATATCAGAACACACTAGTAGTGTTAACAGTACAGCTCTACAGGGGTTTGAATAATATCTAATAAACTCAGTTCGTGTAAATGGGGAGTCTTCTTCACACACTAAGGCTAATATGGCGCTCCACAGGGCTGTGTGCTGGAGCCACTGTGCTTTACACAATGGTAAATCCAGAATCCAATCTTTCCTGTGGTACCAACTCCCAGTTTGGATTTACTCTCTATGCGTTTATAACCAACACTGCATTTAATTATTAGCTGTTTTTAAACTCTGGCTCTCTTCAGTACAGTTTCTGGAGATGGCTGCCCCTCCCTGAGCCTGGTTGTTCCACAGAAGTTCATCCTGCCAGTGTCACCAAGCGCTTGCTCATACGGGGTCATCTGATTGTTAGGGTTTTTGCTCTATTATTGTTAGGCCTTTACCAGACCACGTGAAGTACCTCAATCCAACTGTTTTCAGGTCAGTCATGATGGCTAACTTTACTTTATAAACCTCCCGTAAACACTTAATGTCTGAGCTCTGTTTTTGTTCTTTCCCCTGACTTATTATGAAATGGTCAAATCATTGCATTTTCATTAGAAAGAGTGTTTGACACAAACCAGATGTTTTTGTGTTCAGTAAGTATGACAACAAAGGAAAGCAAGCAGCGAATCTGTGTCTTTCTGATTTACGGTTATTCTCTGCACTTCTTTTGTGTTTGCGTTTAAATGTGTTGCTAACAACATGTGAGCCTCAGGACCCAGGGTCACTCTCCATCTCAAGAAACCCATCAGCCTATCTGGCCTGAAACACAAACACTTCAGAAGTAGTCCATTAGTTCCCCTCTCTGAGCGTTTCCTCCTGAGGTGAACGCAGTGACATTATCTCAGTTTGCCCTCTGGAGGCTTCTGCTCTCTGTGCTGCTGGTCTGTCTTACTGAGATCTCCCCCGGGAGACAAAGGCAGACCTTCAGGTGATGAAATGTGTCACCCGCCTCAACACAGCGCTGTTACAAACCGACTGTCAGCATTCAGAGTATGCTAACATCACATAAAAACACATCAGGCTTTGATGGATGGTGGAAGGGTGGCATCTGCCAAAGACGGAGCTGACAGATAACAGGCGACGGCACATTTTAGAGTCCCAGATATCATCTTGACTCCTTTAGTTAAGCTGCAGCTTGAGACGGTGCATTGAACACAGCTATCACAGCGGCGGCTGTTTAGCTTGACTCTCTCACACTGGGTGTCTGGACGGTGAACTTCTAAATTCCAGGTCCCGTGTAACACGTCCATCTTTATGAAGGATGGACAGAAGCAACAGTCCAGATGCTGTGGTGTATAAACAACCTATGACAGGATGAATATAAGCTTTCATGTTGATTACGTCAAATTATGACCTTCCATCCGACATTGCAGCAGAAATCAAGGCTCATCAGAGCAGGCGATGTTTTTCAGTCTCCCATTGTCTAAAGTAGGTGAGCTGTACCACCAGTTTCCTGTTTTTAGCTGACAGCAGCAGCTGTGGGCTCTTGCTGCTGTAGCCCATCCGCTTCGAGGTCTGACATGTTGTGCATTCAGAAACACTCTCCTGCACACTTTGGTTGTAACAAGCTGTTATTCGAGTCCCTGTTTTCTTCCTGTCAGCTGTGGTCTGGTATTAACGAGGCATTTTGGCTCAAAAACTGGATATTTTTGACTTTTCCAACCATTCCATGTAAGATGAGCAGTTTCTGGAACACTCTGAGCTGCCCGTCTGCCACCAACAACCACGATACTCTGTGAACTTCTGCAGGCTGTCTTGACTGTGTCTACATACTTAAATGCTTTGAGTTGCTCACTCCAGCATCTGACATGTTGAGAGAATATAAACCAGTGTGGCTCAGAGGATGTTATGTACCTGAACTGAGGTGAGGTGGCAGTAGCCGTTGAGCGGGAAGCGGAGCACGTGTGTGGGGTCCTGGTTCCAGCTGGCGTTCATAGAACTGTAGACGATATCAGTCACCTCAGGGAAAATCTCCTCCATCAGCGCCCGGGATGCACTCACACTGATCCTCTCACCGAGCTCCGGCGTCACGCGGACCACGACACACTCGCAGTCTCGAGAAACGTCCCGGCGCTCCTGCTCAGCCCTCCAGCACTCCAGCTCGGTCTTTAGAGGTGCCAGCTGGAAGAAAGTAGCCTCTTCGTAGAGCAGGGAGTACTCCTGCAAACACACACACAGCAGAAACAAGAAAACACTCTCAGAAGCATAAGTGCAGACTTACACAGGCCAAAAGAACACGCACAATGCACACAAATACACACACATGCAGATGAGTACACAACACCCACCAAAAAATGCAGAAAACTCCACGTTTTCTTGCAAAAAACAAAGTTTAAAAAATGCATTAACACATATAAACGCTCGTTCAGTACTTTAGTACTAAAGGTGTACTAAAGCCTTGGTAGCAGCTGCTCTGCTGCTAACACACTAACCGAAGGAAGACTCTCGTTTTCATTTATTCTATAAACAAATCACATACAAAACCTTCTGATTCATTTGAAAGCTGCTACAAGCCAATGAAGAAGTTTGCACACGCTGGCTGCAGGCAGTTTCTGTTTGGGCTGTCATAATTGTGATGAAGAATTAATGAAGAGAATGAATGTGTCTTTGGCACGGACTTGCTGCCTGTTTCTCGCCTGAAGTCTCACAATGTTGATAACAGGTAATTTCCCTGATGCAAACATTAAGCCACTGCTACTATAAATCCTTCCATTCATTAATCAGTTTTGAGATCTGGGGTCATTTTGCTGCCATAACATGTTGCCTTCCTAGAGTAATGGAACAAATACTCATTTATTTTACTGCAGTTTATCTATTGGTCATTTTTATGATGTTTGAGAGAATATGACAGAAAATACAGAAAAGGGCAACAGAGTCACTCAAAGAAGTCTCAGTACTGTAAGCGACAGGCTCGTGTGAGACTCTGACAGGGGTTCAAGTCTTTCTTTTGACATTTGTTTCCCTGCTTTAGGTCACGCAGCAGCAGCGGTGAACTGTGGAAGTACCTGATCAGGCACTCACTTTGAAGTCATCAGGCAGGAGGAGCTTGGAGGTTCGCAGGAAGTTGAGTATGTAGCGGAACATGTCCCCGTCCCGATCGATGAAGTAGTGCTGCTTTAGACTGTCCAACACGATGGGCTCTGTGCCGTCGAACAGACGCCCGATTCTGCCCAAAGAGAAGGAAACAGGTTTCTACACTCAGCTGTGGCTAAATTTAAATGTACATGTTGCAGCTAAATCATTTCCTAGCTCACTGAAGGGTAAATGCTAAGTTAATTTTAAAAAGTAGGTTCAAAGATGATCAAGTTTATTGTAACAGTGTACAGTGATCGAGATTATGAGGCTTTTTTAATCAAATCTTCGCTGTTTGATGAGTTGAGATATCTGCATTTTCCTTAATGTGTGGACAGCAGGCCACCTTTTCCCCATGAAGCAGGAAGTAGATCACCGCTGCCTGTTAAACTATTCACAGATTTAAACTTTCTGAACAAATAACTGAAAAGCAAACTCTTTCTATATTTTGCAGAGAAGCCATTAAAACCAACTCAATATACTAAAATTCTGTTTCCTGAATCATAGGAAAAATATCCATTTGTATTGAAATGTGATAATTAAGGTAGCAGATATTCAAAATAATCAGTAATGTTGAACTAATTTGTTGATTAAGAGCTTTTGATATTGAGGTGTTGAGGTGGATTACAGCCTTAGCTTTACTCATACGTCCACCAGCCATCCTGTGTATTTTAATGGGGGGAATGTACTTTAAAAGCTTGGATGTGTGCCTCACCTTGACTCGGGGTACCTGGTGAGTGTGGGCAGGCTGCTGGTGTACATGTGTCCTCCTACATCAATGTGGACTGGTGCGTTGGTTTTGGTGAGCTGAGCTGGTGCTGGGATTCCCGTGGTACACGGGGGAGACATCGGAGACCAAGAAGCCAGCTTCTGACTCGACATGCTGCTGCAGCTGCCGCTGCTACGTCTGTCCTGGGACACAAATACACGCTGCAGTGATGGTGGTGCCAGTATATGAAAAAAAGACCAAACATAGCCATGAATATCTCCACATCCATGGACATAGGTTATCTTTACAGTTAATACATTGGAACATATTTATCACCAAGTCATGGAACTGCTATGTGTCTGTTTAAACAACAATTTAGCAACAAGGCAGCAACAAGGCAGCAACAAGGCAGCCTGCTATCAGTTTGGATCAAGTTTTCGTTTACGTGCAATCTGTGATAAATCAAAATGATTGAGGAGAGGCAGGAAATATAGCAAAGAGGGGAGATTTGTCCCCTTCAGCACACTCATTTTCATCGCCGCCCACGAGTTATGTATTAACTTGCGACCGCTTGCAGAGCAAATGTAACTGATTGCAACATGTTGGCAATCTGTGTTTATAAATTATGCAGCAATTATTTGCAAACCTCTCTCTGCCACCGAGCTGGACAGGCTGGAGACAACAAGGCGAACTGCACAACCACCTCTGCAACCCAAAGTGCAGCACCCTCAACCTTTATGTGAACAGCTGGTTGCTGCAGGTTAAACTAGAGAAATCTCTGCGTGTTGTCATGAAGTCATGCTCCATAATAAATGCATCTATCTGCAGCTCCTGAAAGATGTTTTGCGCTTGAAGCCAAACTGGGTCTCGTCGATGTTTGTATAAAAACCTGCAAGCAGGCTGGCAAACCTGACCTGAACAGTTTTACAGAGGAGCTGGTTGCTTAGAACAGTTCCTGCCAGGCAGACTCGGGACTGTCAGGTAAAGCCAGGAGCCTGACAGGAAGCTAAGAAGCACAAGGACATCCTGTCAGGCTCACAGATACGGCTCGGTCAGAGCTATTCCTGACTGCCTTGTAGGCTACGTTATAGTGCCAGGTGTCTGGCACGAAACAAATCATTAAGCTCTGAAAGGAACAATTGGCAGCCTGGTAGGAGGCCAGTGGCTGACAGGCTGGGAACACACGTCCTCTGGGCTTTCACTCTGCTCTTCTAGACTGATCCGCCGTTTCCTTTCATTCTGTTCCAACGGCTCCTTTCAAACCTGTTCTGCTCCAAACGATGGTGTTCATGTCAGTTCAACTACACTGAACACTAAATGTGAATGGTCTGCAGTGAGGATATGCCCTGAACATTTGCTGTTACTGGCTACATAAGCTGTAGCACTGTGCCAGTTTATATGTTATGATAATATGGAGCAATTCTACAATAAG
Organism: Diplotaxodon limnothrissa; assembly: GCF_057381915.1. NCBI lineage: Eukaryota > Metazoa > Chordata > Actinopteri > Cichliformes > Cichlidae > Diplotaxodon > Diplotaxodon limnothrissa. Next base: position 45,604,704 of record NC_140610.1, read on the forward strand.
GGCTACAGATGAATATGTAAGGGATTAACTTGCTAAGTAATCAACGACCGGCACTGCTAAAGAAAACAGCAGTGTAAGAGTGTAAGCAGCGGTTTAAGCAGAGATAAGCAGACCTTCCTCTTCCTGCCAGTGCTTCCAGCTCTCTGAAGAGGACACTGAGGTGTTTCCAAGCCAGACAGTAGACAAACTCTTCTCTGGCTTGTTCTGGGGCTTTCCCAGGGTCTCCTTACAGAAGAGCATACAGGAACCACCTCATCTAGACGGCATCCAAGAGGCATCTTAGATAAATCCCCAAAACACCTCAGCTGGTAGTTTTTAATGTGGAGGACGAGTCTCTCTACTCCGAGCTCCTCCTGAATGACTCGGTGCTGTTAAAGGATTTCTGCTGTGACCTTTCACATTCCTGCCTCGTCTCCCTTGACCTTAATTTTATAACCTCAGAGAGCGCAAACAGTTCAACTGTCTAATTCATAATTTTAACATTTTGCTTAATTCTTTGCTTGTATGTACATATGACATATGATCAAATTACATATGAATAAATATCAGAGTAAGCACCATGAAGGGCAAACAAACAGCTGAGACACCGGCCTCACACGATGTATAGCAGGTACAGATTATCACATCTATATAATCCATGTGTGCGTGTGTGTGCGTGTGTGTGCGTGTTGTGACTGCCCAACAAGCAGTCTGTACCCTGCAGCTATGGCACTAATGCATGGTGGATAAATTCATCAGCAGGTATAGTTACCCTTGGCAACAGAGGGACACTCCCAAAGACAAATCACTGCTTCTCCTCACATGATTGGGCCACATGGACAACACAGTTTCCTACAGGGTGAGATTCTGTAATTCTGCATTATGTTTACGTCAGAGCAACTTAAGTAACAAAAATATAAAAATGTACAATCAGATCATTTTTTATCCACTTACTACTGATTTAAAAACAAACAAATGCATGTACATCTGGGGGAACTGAACTGAAGAAGCTTTTTGGGTGAGAGGAGAAACATCTTCAAGCAACTTAAACGAGTCCAGACGCTTTTCTTTCCAAGCTCCTTAGACTACGATGACCTGCATGACTGAGAACCTTCATAGACAAATGCATGTACATATTTCTGTGCAGCCCTTAGTGATAAACATTTGTGACTACAAAGTAATGATTTTCCCTCGTACCAAGCACTAGAGCTGATGTTGTGCAAATGGTTTTATATGTTTGTAATTCAGAATAAAGGGTGCACAAACTCTGGTACAGGACTTTAAGCTAAATTCTACTTTCATTATTTCACTGAAAAACTGAGCACGTGTAATGTTTTGGTATCCAATTACAACCTAGATCTAAAGAACTGAACGCTTAATTAGGCTTCCAGGTTAGTGTTTGTAGGTCTTTATGTGCATCGATTTTCACACTGTGGCACCACTGAAGTAAACTACATGATTACAGATGTTTTATGTCATGTTCAAGATTATACGACGTGAAAATAACACAAAAGTGATGAATTGCTTTGTAAATGAAGGGTGCAATGGTTCGGCAACTGTATTTTGTTTTTATTTATTTCTCTGTATTTATTAGGCTGATCTGATCCCAGATGTCCCTGTAACAGGAAGTTCACCCTGATACTGATGTACTTCTTAAAGGCATCACGTTGTATTTGCCCGAGAACAGAAATAAAGTCAGAGTGCTTACTAAGGTAGCCAACTCGAATAGGTATGCTTTTCCTGAGCGTCTGTTTATTTTAATTTTACTTTAAGCCCCTAATAAAGCAGTTCAAATAAAGTTTTTCATAGATTACAGCCCACCTTAAACACCTACTAGTTTAATATTTTATTGCGCTCTTAACTAACTCTCCTCCTAAAGATGGGCGTCACATCGGTACGGGACTGACTGGCTGTCGGGTTTAACACGGGAGGCTTGAAGCTCCAACAGATGAAAACGGACCAACATGTTCCGGGTTACCTCTGTGGGCACAGGGGACCGGGCGCCGGACTGTGCGAGACGGGACTCCGTGGCTGTGGCAGGCACCGACTCTCTCTCATTCGGCTCCGCGGGCGACTCGGCGCGCGTCCCGGGGCGCACACAGCGCTTCTTGGCAGAGGGAGCTCCCGGGTCGTCCTCGTTGCTCTCCCTCCTCGCTGCTGCTGCTGCTGCTGATGTAGGCGATGTGTTCGACGTCTCTGCTTCTGTGCTTTGCTGCTGATTCAGATCCGCAGCGTCGCTGACCCTGCGCAGGTACGGGATCACGAGCTGGAGGTGGGACTGCGCGTGACCATTGACCGTTTCCGAGGCAACGTAAAGCGTCGTCGAGGGCTTGAAGCCCGCGGCCCCCACGATGCTGTTGAGGGTTGCTATGGAGACGGCACCGATGCAGTGGTTGGTGTAGGTTTTCGAGAGCTTGGCAGCGCGCGACAACATCTGCATTCTCGTGCCCAACAGGTTCTTCCCGATGGCTTTGTTCTCGTACCACGTCACGTCGCTCGCGCAGCAGTGGTCCCGGGGCCGCTGGAAGAACGCCCTGCACAGCGGGTTCCGTTTGGACACGTACCGGACGAAGCTGGCGTACGGACACTGCTCCGTGCCCGTCTCGTACATGCGCGGCAGCGTGTCCTCGTCTGCGTCCGGGCGCTTCTTGGTCCAGGCGGCGGAGCGGGACTTGTGATAGGGTCCGAGAGCTTTAAAATACACAAACTTTCTTCCGTCCTCGTCCACGGCCAGGCCGAACGAGTCCTCCTCCAGCTCCCGCTGGTTCTCTCTTCCCCTGGTGCAGAAATACATGCAGGTCTCAAACCAGACTTTGTTCAGAAGCCCAAACGGGGTGTCGGTGTTGAACACAGAGGACTCGTACAGTTTCCGCAGGTCCGAGCGCGTGATGGCTTGTTTCTGCACCACCGGACCGGCACCCTGCTCCTCCAGCCTCCGTATGACCGCGGCCAGGGTCAGGTTGGCGCTGCGCAGCTCTGGGTCCTTGGTGAGGTCCAAGGTGCGGCAGTAGGGCGGCTCGTTCAAGTACCGATTGAGAGAGCTCCGGATGCTGATGAGGGAGGACTTGCTGTACAGTTGTCCACTTTTGGAGCGCGCCTCGGCGTAAAAGGAGCGCAGCACAGCGCAGAGCGCATCCTTGTCCAGAGTTTCAAAGTCTGGACTTTGGGCTTTCTCGCTGAGGTACTCCCTGAAGATCCTCACGGCGTACCTGGTGGCCAGGCGGGTGTTCTCGCTCAGCTTGTTTCGCTCTGACCGCTGAAGTTCTCCCTCCGGGTGAGACTCGCGCCCGGAGGGGATGCTGCTGCCGAGTGGGTCCGCCTCCCCCTCCTCCCTTCGGTCCATACTCCGCATAACGACCGCTTGTGTCTGCGCGGCGGAACCGCTGGAGTCCAGCACTGTGCTCCCTGACTCCCACTCCACTCCATCTCTGTCGGACTCCTCGTCCTCCTCCTCCCCGGTGATCTGGACCTCCTGAATCTCATCTTCATCTTCCTCCTCCTCCTCCTCCTCCTCATCCCTGCTCCTCTCGGGGCAGCTCATCTGCTCCTGCTCCGTGTCTCCGCTGCCAGGCATTCTCGCCATATTGCGGTCTGTGAAGCAGTCCTCCGGCAGCGCGCATGCGCTATATTGGACCGCAGCGCTGAAAGCCTTTTGTGTTTAAGTGACCTTCAGCCGTGCACGCGTTTTTTAAGGTACGGGGAGCGAGCGCAGCGGGAGGGTAAATTTGGAGGCGCGCTCCCTGCCAGAAAGGCTGCAGTATTGGACTGAATATTGGACCAGCAGCACGAGCACTGATGAGGAAAATGGCAAGACTGCAGTAGTGCCACCGCCAGTATCCAAATATCTTTTTACTTTAGAAGCAGTTTGATACTTAACCGGAAAATTAACGGAAGGCAGCCAAGAATGAAAGAAAAGCAACAATAAATATCACGCAGCTTGTTTTAGTTACGTACACGCGTGGATAGCTTAGGTGCTCGTGTGTTTGCTGCACCAGTCACAGAGTCCAGTTGGTGCCTTATAAAAAGAAAGTAAGGTCGTGATACAAGCACGTGAAACAAGCAAAAATGCACATGATGTAGTCCAGTGGAGTTAACACGGTTAAAAAGAAACCCAGAACTGCAGCTCAGTGAAAATTCAATATCATTTGTGTATTTTTATTGTTGCAATGTAGAGAACATCCAGGTATATCTGTGACATGAAAGGTCAGAGTCTCTTTCTTGCTTTGGACCACCAATGCACGCAACATTAAGGCAGGAAGGGGCGATGCACGCAGATGGGTGTCAAAATATTCAATCAGAGGTAATCACAATTTAGAAAACGTGGCACATGACTCACGTGGGGAAAGTGGACATCAGCAGTAGTTGGAAAAGCCCATGTTGTTTATGTTTTGTATTTTAGGGAACTTGCACCCTTAAAGTTTATCATTTCAACTACAGAAGCCTTGCATTGTAATATAATGGGGTTGCCTAAGCTTATCATTTCAACTGCTGAAAAATAAAATTACTGTTACTGTGATTGTAATAAAGTGGCATCAACACAAGGGATAGGAAGCAGTACAGACAGGAGAACGGAGCAGCAAATTTATCAACAACAATACAGAGACCCATCTTTAAGCCACAGAAACTGTAGAACTGAGCTAATAAATCAAACTGATCTGAGCATTTCTTGAATATGTGCACTGGGATTTTTGTGCTTTTTGCATGAACAACATTGGTAATTGTTGAGGGACATTCGGATCTAAAAGAGAAGCACCTGGACCTTTGGGCCTTTCATTCATATCATTATGTTCAGTGGTTGCAAACTGTATGGATTACAGGCTGTGTTGCTGCTACTGTTAAAGTCATGTTCATATTTTAAAACGATGTTGATCGAACACAGACTGAAAGAAAAATCCTGTTTGTGAAACCTCAAGGTGAGCTTAGAAACTCTGGACATATGCTTCAGAAACTGAGGGACGCTGCGTGCTCAGTGTGGTAGTGACGTGACAAACGTGTATAAAATTGACAAAATAAACATGTATTCAAAATGACTTGAAAATATTGAGGCCATAAACTCATCAGGAAAGTGTTTATTGAGGTCACAAATGAAGTGAGCAGTAGGATCATTTTCTCATACTTTTATACAATTTGACTCTTTTGTTGGGTGAAGGCATGTCATGGTTGTGGCTGTGTGCAGGCAGGATGAGGACCCAAACGCAGCGCTCACGGAGGCAGGATTGAACTCAAAACACAGCTTTATTGCTGGACAGAAAAACCATACAAACTAAACCGGAAACTATAACATATTGCACAGAGAAACACACGGCCATGAATGCGGGAGAACACGACACAGAACTGAGGGAGACGCAGACATAAATACACAGAGGGTTAACGAGGGAAGTGGGAGCACACGGGGAACACAGCTGACACAGATAATCATAACAAGACACGGCAGGAGTAACGCAACACTGACGGGAGACTGTCAAAGTAAAACAGGAAGTACACAGAGGTTCAGACAGGAGGAGAGAGAGAGAGCACAGACATAATGGGCTGGGGAACACATGGAATAAAACTCAAGGAGAGACGAGGGCTCACAGATACACAGAGGGTAATCAAATAAGGAGCATCTTAACAGAACCCAGGAACCACGGCATAAATAAAGAACAAAATACAAAACACACGAAAACTAAGAATACTGGGCCAACGTGGCGCAGGACCATGACAAGGCAACCCCATTATATTACAATGCAAGGCGTCTGTAGTTTTTTTTAAATGAGAGTTACCTCCTCCTCTTCCTCACAGTTAGAAGAATTGATGCACTGCATGCATGCACAACTCTACAACATATTGTCCTTTAATGTGATGGCGGCCTGTTTCAGCAAATCAGCCGACACAGGTGCTGAGGTGAGGATATATTCTTAAACCTAACCAACAGCTTTAGTGCCCAAACCAACACAGAGGCTGAAAATAAAAGTAAAATATAAAAATACAAGTAGCGGTCCCTGAAATCTGTTTTCTGGGTAAAAGTGGTGGTTTTTCGCTGTCTGTGTGTTAATGCAGCTCTTTTACATTTCTTATTGTTGCAACATGTTAACGTACATTTTATAAATTAAGCCATTAAGTGCATTAAATGTCAGTACCAAGAGCCAGAGGTAACCTTGAAGTCCCCCAACCTAAAAGGAAGTATTGTACTGAATTAATGCATTTGCACTTTAACATGTCCCACTTATCATTATGAACCATTTGACCCAAAAGGATTTAGGTGAAATTGCTTTAGTTTGCAGTCATAGTAACCCTACCACACACCTACCATCGCTCTGCTTGTTTATTTGCATTTTTTCTGGGCTCGTTGATGGAAGAATGCAGCATTGATCTTTTCGTCTCAGACTCCCTTTCTGATGCACAGTTATGTTAGCAGTTATTTTAGCAGCTTCTTAATATAGCATCCCATCATGCTCTATGCCTGCTCCGAGCTAAGAGCACTGGTTCCTCCCCTGGGCAAACATGACCTTGATATACAGTCTGCACCCCATGTACTGCTCTCATTACTGTTGGGATTACATCAAATTATTATCTCATATTAAACTACAGAGCTTGCTGCTCCTGTGACAGAAAGAGTGGCGGCGATCATAAAATATTCTTTAGAGTGTAATCGAAAAAACAAAACTTTGAATTCATTCAAATTCCCATGAAAATGTGTGTCAACAATATTACAAAACACAACTGCACATCGACCACGCAAACAAAGCGCTTCATTTTTAATCAACAAATCATTGTAAAGTCCACTCACTGTGAACTCCAGTGAGTGGACTTTACAATGTATAATTCAACTTAATCGTGCGGTGTGTGGGATTACCATAAACCACACAACTCACACAAGCTACCGTTGAAATAACTGTTTCCCTACAACTACTCACAACATCACAGTCTTTGAAATGAAGAGACAGCTCATTTAGCAGGATAAATCATGTTGTCCCTGACTGATTGGCAAGTGGTTGCTGGCTGTCACCAGGTGATATCAGTTGCAAAGAGGCTGATGTGGTTGCTGCAGTTGCCTGTTATTTGGATGAAAGCCTCCAACTTGTCTGCAAACACTTGCCATTTGCTCTTCAATCGGTAATGAAACTCGTGTGACATAAACCGCAAACTGAGAACACTGGCCTTCTACGTAAATGTTGTTCTGTAACCAACACATTTCAAAAGACGCTGTTTTTACTTTAAGGCCAAACACTCTGTGCTTCTGGTTTGGGTCGTACTTCTTACACTTCCACTGGATAAATACAAAAACCTGCTAATGATCTGATCAGTTCCAAAGAGATTTTGGGTGCCGCACTGTATATTTATCTTTGCAACCAATTTCAAGCTAGCAACTGCTGGCAATCTCCAGCAACCACTCTCCAAAAGTGTGCACACTTTTCCCCATCGTCAGGTGGTCACTGAGCAGTCTCTAGGTTTGTTTAATTTGGGGTTTAGCAATTGATTTCCCAGCTAATGCCACAAACCGTTTAGGAACTGGTCTCTAGGCCTAAATAATCAGCTCCCTAATTGTCAGCCTTTTAAATTTAGCAGTTAGCATTCTTGCATTTGGAAATAGATTGTGTATCAATAATAATGACAATCTTTAATGACAATTATTTTTTTTAGTGAAGTGCTAATGCTACTAATGCTAGCTAGTTATAAACTTTACACAAACTCATTCTTGTCTGTTAGTTGATAATTATTGTTAATCAGATACTTATTGTTATTAAGTAACAAATTAAAAGAACAAACAAAAAAGCAGATATATCAGATTCCTATTATTATATTATACAAGTTAAATTGAGTAAATATAAAATGTGCTTTTGAAATGATGATTTAATGTATTAAGTGAAGAAAGCTAAAACGTACATGAGTAGAACAGTAGTGGCCCTCTCTTGTTAACTCAACTGTGATCACATTTTGTTGGAAAGCCAAGTTTAGTTTCAGTAGCCACACTCAGGCCACTGCCAGACCCGTTACTGTCTGTCAGACAAAGTAAAGATGCCTAAATAGGTTTAATAAACCAACAAATCTCATCAGGACCCAAAGAAACTCAAGAAACAGTCATTGAGATATTTCGGTCTGGAGAGGATTTCATTTAGAATGAGGCTTCAACAACGCATCCAGGAAGTCACAAAAAGAAGCCAGAAATGATCTCATGAGCTGCAGCCCTCACTCTCTTCAGTTATGATCAGTGTTCATGATTCAACAACAAGAAAGACGATCAGCATCCACTAAAGTGTTCCAAGGAGAAAACCCTGCTGGACACAAAGAGCACAAAGGCTCGTCTCACAAATGCAAAAAACATCTTGATGATCCCCAAGACTTTTGGGGACTAATGAGACAACAGCAACAAGTTTACATCGGGCATAAAATGAAAGCAGCACTTCATAAAAAGAACATCATACCAGCAGTGAGACATGTGGCAGTGTGATGGCCTGTTTGACTTCTTCAGGACCTGAACGATTTGACATAATTGATGGAACTACGAAATCTCTGTACCAGAAAATCCAGAAGGAAAATATTCAGCTGCTAATATTCAGCTGGGTGAACTGATGCTCAAGTGCACTTGAGTGATGCAGCAAGGCCATGTCCTAAAACATACCAGCAAGTCCTCTGATTGGCTCAACAAGCAAACTTAAGGTTTTAGGATGGCCTAGTCTCGAATCCAATTTAGATGATTTAGCATGACCTTAAACTTGGAAACCCACAGCATCTGCTGAATTAACACAAAGGAGGTCTGGAAGACTCACTGGCAGTTAATGCCATCAAAGGTGGCTCAACCAGTTACTGGGTTTAGGGGGCAATTCCTTTTAGGGCAGTGTAGGTTTTAATCGCTTTCATTTAAAAACGTCTTTTCTGTATTTACTCAGGTTATCTTGTTTAATATTAAAATTTGCTTGATTATCTGAAACATGTCAGTGGGACAAATATTCAAAAGGAGCAAATACTTTTTCACAGCACTTTAAAACACCCCAATTTATTATTGTGAAAACATAATTAAATTTTGATTAAATATTGCAAGAAATATCGCAGAGGTCTTTATTGTTTTACTTTGCATATTCTGCATAATTCAGTAATTTTATTATAGTAGGGACAAAAAGTCATGTAACAGCTGCAAGTGGAGCGGATTGGTGTGTTTTACATCTCTGTGCCCAGGGGCCCACTGTCTCATTATCTCGCCCTGTGCTAAAGCAGTTGGATATAAAACGGATGCTTAATTCCAAGATGTAGACGGGTGGGGCCTTCATGTAGGAAAAGAAATGTCTGTTGTAAACATGGTTGTGTAAATGCAGCTAACAATAAATGCGCCTGTCCATGCACACCACAGTGAAACGACTGCGTGCCAGCGTCGCTGCAAAGCAGAAATCATTTCACCTGTTTTATCCATTATGTGATATATAGGCAATGTTTTTAAACAGCTCTAAAGAAGCGTCAGCCTCTACTGCTGCGGCAGTGGCATTTGTCAGTGTGTTTGTGCTCTGGGGCATGTCACCAGGAAGCCAGAGACACTTCACAGGCATGAGGCGCCCCCGCATTTTAATTCTTGTTAGGCAAGCCCACTTTAGACCTTGCTACTCAATTAGCAATTAGCCAGCCTTTTAAGTGGAGACCTTTGCTGTGGTGTGTGATTCTGGCCTGATTTGTATGCAGTTTGTGCAGACGCTGATAAGAGCACCCGCAGTACATGCGCAGGTTTTTTTTTAATGTAATTTTGTGATGATTTGCATGCCAGGACTGCTGCAGGGAGATGGGAAATAACATGGCCCGTCTTCAAAGGGAGATCTGTGCACCAAGCACAGCAAAATGTGTAGGACTGCGCTTTTTTTGTCCAGGCAGATAATTTGCTCCCTGACTAATCTGCAGAGATAGGGAGAAGTTCAGAAAAAGCACTTACACAAAGAGCAAGCTGTAGCTCCGAGGCTTGTCAAACACCTGAAGAAATTAACACCGAGGTGTAATAGTTGGAACAGACAAGCATCAGCACAAACCTCCGAGGTAATGAGAGGATGTGTGTGAACATGTCTGCCTTTACCAGTATACACACAGCAGTGTATTGATGTATATATGAGAGCGCATATGTGCCCGGAGATAATTAATTTGTGGTGCGATACGAGACACAAGACTGTTTCTGTTTGTTTGTGTTGGATGAGGAAGCAGAGTGTAGGTGGAGGTTGGATGGAGCTAAAACTGAAGTAGAAACTGCACTACAAGTTTTTTTATTTCTTTATTCAGTTTATATATTTCTACATTAATCAGGTGGTTCAGTTTAAGTCTCCCTCTGGTCAGTGATTGGTCAAAATGTTTTACTAACTAGCAACTGCATAACAACGCTTCTGACCTCTTTAATGTTCAAGTCTGATCTTTATCTTATGAATATTTTTTGTAAATACGAGTTAGAACTTTAGAAAAATGTTTAAAACTTTTCCAAATGAACTCAAAGCCATAAGCAGAAAGCAAAGAAACTGTTAGTATTTAGTATTTATTTATTTATTGTCATTGTCAAGAACAATGAAATTGCGTTTGGGGCTTCCATACAACCCAAAAAAAAGAAGAAAATAATAAATACCCCTTAAAACCCAAGTGTACATATTTAACCCAGTGTGACTCCAATGCAATAAGACAATCCTTAGCAATAATGTTCGTAGAAATTCAGACAAAGACCTGAGAAACATGACAAAATACAACAATGCAACCCATTCAATATTATTGTACTGTGAGATATGATATCAGATATGATAGTTATCTATTTAAGAAAGAGGGGGGGGGGGGGGGGGGGCAGGAGGGGGAAGAGAATAAAGATATGATGCACCAATGCAGACCAGTTCATTGCTATTAAGAAGTTGGATATGGTTATTGTCCGTGAGAGGGGGGCAGAGAGTTCAGGAGCCTCACAGCCTGTGGATACAGGCTGTTGGCCAGTCTGGATGTTCTGGCCTGTATAGACCTGTACCTTCTCCCTGAGGGCAGCAGATGGAAAAGGTGGCGCGCAGGGTGATGTTGGTCCCGCAGGATACTGTGCACCCTCCTCAGACAGCGAGTGGGGAAGATATTACTGATCTCTGGCAGACTTGTTCATAATAACTGTTACTTATTATGTTTATGTTCTTATGTCAGTGTTGTTATAAAGAGATATTAACTGCAGAGGGATGAGAGCTTAATGTAACACCATTTTATACCACAAGATTATGCAGCGTGTAAATGTGAACAGTTTCACGCAGGAACATATTTACAGTGGGAGTTTGGAAAATGTAATTTGGGTCAAATGACCCGGGACCATAGAAAAACAAAGGCTCTTAAAAAAAGTCAAAAGTCTAGCAACACAACTTGGTGAAAATGCAGACTGTGATTATATCCAGAGATGGGTAATCCGATTACTTTTTCGAGTAACGAGTAAAGTAAGGGATTACTATTGCAAAAACGGTAATTAGATTACCGTTACTTTCCCGTAGGAACACTGCGTTACTGCGTTACTAAAACCGTGATTTTTTGCGAGAATGTCTCATGACAGTGACGTAAGCGAGTGCGCCGTTAGTGACAACAGCTGTGTGCAGATCAACAATGGATCACATATCGATTGTGGGAGAGAATATGAGCGTGCAGCGTTTAAAGTGTGGAAGTACTGACCTTACTTTGAGTTTGATTCCATAAAAAGTGACAAAAACATTAGTGTCCGCTGTGCGTGGGAAGAAAACTTCTTTTTACAGCGAAAAAACCCCTAAACTTCCAAGCAAGCACCGAGTAGCTATGACGTAATGGGAAACTCACAGAGAAACTCGCGGATTCTTCCACTGACCGCGGCACACCTGCACCAGGGTAAACCTCCGCCTACCCCACTCCTGCTTTACAGGTGAAAATAGAGCAACAGGACCGCTGAGTCTTTGACTTTATTTATTTTCTGCTGTGTTTTACTTGCATCTATTTGAAAGACTGAGTGTAAACACACAAAATATTTTATTTTATGTGCTGGAATGTGCAGAAAATAGGTTTAAATGTTAAACTAATTTCTTCCAGTCAGAGAATGTTGCAGATAATTAAATCTTTGCTTGATGCATAAAGTTAAAAGATTAAAACTGATAAAAACAAGTTTTAAAAAGAGACTTTTCCATTTGATTACATTTTGTATGATGGATTATGCAGAAAAAGTAGAATTGGGCTGAAAGAGCTATCGCTTTATCACCTCTTCAGGTTGTAAATCGTGTTTTTAAAAAGTAACTAAGTAACTAAGTAATTAATTACTTTTGAAAATAAGTAATCAGTAAAGTAACGGGATTACTTTTTTGGGGAAGTAATCGGTAATTAGTTACTGATTACTTTTTTCAAGTAACTTGACCAACACTGGTGGAGTTTGTGTGAGTTCTCCCCGGGTACTCCGGCTTCCTCCCACAGTCATGCAGTTAGTGGGGATAGGTTAATTGGAAACACGTGAATGGTTGTGTCTGTGTGTATGTTACCCCTGTGACGGACTGGCGACCTGTCCAGGGTGTAGCCCGCCTCTCGCCCTAACACAGCTGGGATAGGCTCCCGCCACCCTGAAAAGGAGAAGCGGATGGATGGATGGACAGTGCTTGAAGATGTCACATCTTTCACTTGTCAAAGAAAGATGTTAAATACAAGAACATGTAGGTTTTTAAAAAGTTTTAACAGCTTCTCAGACTGATGTGTAAAAATTAATTCCATTAATTAAATGAGTGACTTTAATTTGTATCAGCGACAGAACTCAGCCTCTCATTCAGTTACAGACAGCGAGGCTGGCAGTGATATTTCAAACTGCGTCCTTGTTCTTTGTGCTGTGAATAGCTCCAGGTTTGTGCATCTATAAGCATGCACTGCAAGCTCGTGCTTTGTCTTAAATGAATGTCTGATATATTATTAATAACCTGACAAACTACTGAGTGGCCTGAGGCAGCGCATCCAAATATAAGCTGAGCCAAACAGAAAACACACAAACACTGAAGCGGGGGTAAAGTAGTGCATGTGTGTATTTTTGTAACTAATTTGTCCCTGTAGAGAGAACAGTACAAACCTGCATTTGGGATCCGATATTTGGGTTGATGGTGGAAGTGGTCAGGACTCTGATACTAGTCCATCACCTAATGATTCAACATCTGGAGTGAAACATTAGCTATGATCAGGTAATGTGATGTGTCTAAAGCAGTGAAATGACCTTGAAATATCTGCGTGGAGTCTTGATGGGAGCTGGACAAACAGACCACTTTGAAGTCACAGTTTAAGTCAGTGCAGCCGTGCGCAGAGACTCACTTCACTGAAACAACACAAGTGAAAGACAAAAACATGCAGGGTCATAGAAATGTGTATAAAATAAACCAGATTGTTCAAAGCATTGACACGTCTGCCTTCACCGTAGTAAAGGGACCTCTGGCTAATACGTCGGGTTCGTGTCGGGCTCATAGCCGACTGTAACAGAATACAATCACTCATATTTTGTATTTTAAATACGTAACAGCGGTACATGTACTCTGTTACTCCCCAACACTGCCAACTCCTAACAACAATCCCACATCATAATGCCCCTTCTATCAAACATTACACTTGGCACAATGCAATTGGACAAGTACCGTCCTCCTGGCAATCACCAAAACGATTTTTCTATTGGATTGCCAAAAACCTTCAAGAGGGAGTCTGTGATCCGTAACTCCAGAGGACACCTCTGTGCTGCTCTAGTGTCCAGCAGCAGTCTGCTGTTCAACAGTGCATCTTATGCTCTGTATTGCACTTGTTGATGGAAGGCTTGGATACAGCTGCTTGGCCAATCCCATCCCATGAATCTCTCCACACGCTGTTCTTCAGCTAATCTGAAGGCCACACTAAGTTTGGAGGTCTGTTGCGATCGACTCTGCAGAAACTCGGTGACCTTTGCGACCCATGCGCCACAGAACGGCTCAGCTGATGCTTTGATTTTATATGCCTACCTCCTGAGTTCCTGGCATTTCCAGTCGCTTCCACTTTGTAATGATATCACTAATAGCTGCCTGTTACTACTGATGAAATTTCGCGATTGGACTTGTGCAAGTCCTGTAATCCTATCACGGCGCTATGCTGGAATTAATTGAGCTCCTGCGAGCGATCCGTTCTTTCACAAATGTTTATAGAAGCAGCTTGCATGCCTGCAGGCCACGTACGTGCTTGGAACACCTGAATCTGATGATTTGGATGGGTGAGTGAAGAGTTTTGGCAAGATAGTGAACATAAATGTCATCCTGAGGAAGAGAGGTTTGTTTGAGGTTCACTCCCTTTGCATGAGTCGCAGTGTTTTATAAGTTTTAATCTTTTGATTATCTTCTAAGTGTGTTTTTAGTTCTTATAGTTTATTGCATGCTTTTATTGTGAAACCTGTGTAATCTGTAGCAAGGGAGTGTTTGGATCTCTGCTGAACAAACGTTAACGACTGAGTCAAACGAAGAACAGCGGTGGGCAGAGTTGAGGGCGGTGCCCACCTGGAGAGTTCGGCAGTGAAGTGCAGGACTGCAGAGGACGTGTGGGGACGCTGCTGCTTTAGTATTTTACAGGGACTTTATTGGACTTTTAGTGTTTTTAACAATTTGTGCAGATTCTGGCTACTCGCTGATGGATTTTTAGAATTTTATTTTTATATTGTTATATTTGAATTCTTTTTGCCCCCTGGCCAGGACTATTTTTATTGTAAATAAATTACATTCAGCCAATCAATTTTTTGCTCTCCTACCTCGGCTCCACACTGCTCTCCATCCA
>NC_140611.1:0-83371 GCF_057381915.1 Diplotaxodon limnothrissa
TTGCCAGCCCTTGTGATCGGGTGGCACCGCCCACCAGGCGCGTGAAAGAAAGAAGAAAAGAAGAAAAAACCCGGACCGGGCCGCCTGGCCACCCTTTGTGCGGGTGTCCGCTCCCCAGGCTCCGAAAGCCTTGCCAGCCCTTGTGATCGGGTGGCACCGCCCACCAGGCGCGTGAAAGAAAGAAGAAAAGAAGAAAAAACCCGGACCGGGCCGCCTGGCCACCCTTTGTGCGGGTGTCCGCTCCCCAGGCTCCGAAAGCCTTGCCAGCCCTTGTGATCGGGTGGCACCGCCCACCAGGCGCGTGAAAGAAAGAAGAAAAGAAGAAAAAACCCGGACCGGGCCGCCTGGCCACCCTTTGTGCGGGTGTCCGCTCCCCAGGCTCCGAAAGCCTTGCCAGCCCTTGTGATCGGGTGGCACCGCCCACCAGGCGCGTGAAAGAAAGAAGAAAAGAAGAAAAAACCCGGACCGGGCCGCCTGGCCACCCTTTGTGCGGGTGTCCGCTCCCCAGGCTCCGAAAGCCTTGCCAGCCCTTGTGATCGGGTGGCACCGCCCACCAGGCGCGTGAAAGAAAGAAGAAAAGAAGAAAAAACCCGGACCGGGCCGCCTGGCCACCCTTTGTGCGGGTGTCCGCTCCCCAGGCTCCGAAAGCCTTGCCAGCCCTTGTGATCGGGTGGCACCGCCCACCAGGCGCGTGAAAGAAAGAAGAAAAGAAGAAAAACCCGGACCGGGCCGCCTGGCCACCCTTTGTGCGGGTGTCCGCTCCCCAGGCTCCGAAAGCCTTGCCAGCCCTTGTGATCGGGTGGCACCGCCCACCAGGCGCGTGAAAGAAAGAAGAAAAGAAGAAAAAACCCGGACCGGGCCGCCTGGCCACCCTTTGTGCGGGTGTCCGCTCCCCAGGCTCCGAAAGCCTTGCCAGCCCTTGTGATCGGGTGGCACCGCCCACCAGGCGCGTGAAAGAAAGAAGAAAAGAAGAAAAAACCCGGACCGGGCCGCCTGGCCACCCTTTGTGCGGGTGTCCGCTCCCCAGGCTCCGAAAGCCTTGCCAGCCCTTGTGATCGGGTGGCACCGCCCACCAGGCGCGTGAAAGAAAGAAGAAAAGAAGAAAAAACCCGGACCGGGCCGCCTGGCCACCCTTTGTGCGGGTGTCCGCTCCCCAGGCTCCGAAAGCCTTGCCAGCCCTTGTGATCGGGTGGCACCGCCCACCAGGCGCGTGAAAGAAAGAAGAAAAGAAGAAAAAACCCGGACCGGGCCGCCTGGCCACCCTTTGTGCGGGTGTCCGCTCCCCAGGCTCCGAAAGCCTTGCCAGCCCTTGTGATCGGGTGGCACCGCCCACCAGGCGCGTGAAAGAAAGAAGAAAAGAAGAAAAAACCCGGACCGGGCCGCCTGGCCACCCTTTGTGCGGGTGTCCGCTCCCCAGGCTCCGAAAGCCTTGCCAGCCCTTGTGATCGGGTGGCACCGCCCACCAGGCGCGTGAAAGAAAGAAGAAAAGAAGAAAAAACCCGGACCGGGCCGCCTGGCCACCCTTTGTGCGGGTGTCCGCTCCCCAGGCTCCGAAAGCCTTGCCAGCCCTTGTGATCGGGTGGCACCGCCCACCAGGCGCGTGAAAGAAAGAAGAAAAGAAGAAAAAAACCCGGACCGGGCCGCCTGGCCACCCTTTGTGCGGGTGTCCGCTCCCCAGGCTCCGAAAGCCTTGCCAGCCCTTGTGATCGGGTGGCACCGCCCACCAGGCGCGTGAAAGAAAGAAGAAAAGAAGAAAAAACCCGGACCGGGCCGCCTGGCCACCCTTTGTGCGGGTGTCCGCTCCCCAGGCTCCGAAAGCCTTGCCAGCCCTTGTGATCGGGTGGCACCGCCCACCAGGCGCGTGAAAGAAAGAAGAAAAGAAGAAAAAACCCGGACCGGGCCGCCTGGCCACCCTTTGTGCGGGTGTCCGCTCCCCAGGCTCCGAAAGCCTTGCCAGCCCTTGTGATCGGGTGGCACCGCCCACCAGGCGCGTGAAAGAAAGAAGAAAAGAAGAAAAAACCCGGACCGGGCCGCCTGGCCACCCTTTGTGCGGGTGTCCGCTCCCCAGGCTCCGAAAGCCTTGCCAGCCCTTGTGATCGGGTGGCACCGCCCACCAGGCGCGTGAAAGAAAGAAGAAAAGAAGAAAAAACCCGGACCGGGCCGCCTGGCCACCCTTTGTGCGGGTGTCCGCTCCCCAGGCTCCGAAAGCCTTGCCAGCCCTTGTGATCGGGTGGCACCGCCCACCAGGCGCGTGAAAGAAAGAAGAAAAGAAGAAAAAACCCGGACCGGGCCGCCTGGCCACCCTTTGTGCGGGTGTCCGCTCCCCAGGCTCCGAAAGCCTTGCCAGCCCTTGTGATCGGGTGGCACCGCCCACCAGGCGCGTGAAAGAAAGAAGAAAAGAAGAAAAAAACCCGGACCGGGCCGCCTGGCCACCCTTTGTGCGGGTGTCCGCTCCCCAGGCTCCGAAAGCCTTGCCAGCCCTTGTGATCGGGTGGCACCGCCCACCAGGCGCGTGAAAGAAAGAAGAAAAGAAGAAAAAACCCGGACCGGGCCGCCTGGCCACCCTTTGTGCGGGTGTCCGCTCCCCAGGCTCCGAAAGCCTTGCCAGCCCTTGTGATCGGGTGGCACCGCCCACCAGGCGCGTGAAAGAAAGAAGAAAAGAAGAAAAAACCCGGACCGGGCCGCCTGGCCACCCTTTGTGC
This sequence comes from Diplotaxodon limnothrissa, assembly GCF_057381915.1. NCBI lineage: Eukaryota > Metazoa > Chordata > Actinopteri > Cichliformes > Cichlidae > Diplotaxodon > Diplotaxodon limnothrissa. The sequence goes on from NC_140611.1 coordinate 2,703, forward strand.
GGGTGTCCGCTCCCCAGGCTCCGAAAGCCTTGCCAGCCCTTGTGATCGGGTGGCACCGCCCACCAGGCGCGTGAAAGAAAGAAGAAAAGAAGAAAAAACCCGGACCGGGCCGCCTGGCCACCCTTTGTGCGGGTGTCCGCTCCCCAGGCTCCGAAAGCCTTGCCAGCCCTTGTGATCGGGTGGCACCGCCCACCAGGCGCGTGAAAGAAAGAAGAAAAGAAGAAAAAACCCGGACCGGGCCGCCTGGCCACCCTTTGTGCGGGTGTCCGCTCCCCAGGCTCCGAAAGCCTTGCCAGCCCTTGTGATCGGGTGGCACCGCCCACCAGGCGCGTGAAAGAAAGAAGAAAAGAAGAAAAAACCCGGACCGGGCCGCCTGGCCACCCTTTGTGCGGGTGTCCGCTCCCCAGGCTCCGAAAGCCTTGCCAGCCCTTGTGATCGGGTGGCACCGCCCACCAGGCGCGTGAAAGAAAGAAGAAAAGAAGAAAAAACCCGGACCGGGCCGCCTGGCCACCCTTTGTGCGGGTGTCCGCTCCCCAGGCTCCGAAAGCCTTGCCAGCCCTTGTGATCGGGTGGCACCGCCCACCAGGCGCGTGAAAGAAAGAAGAAAAGAAGAAAAAACCCGGACCGGGCCGCCTGGCCACCCTTTGTGCGGGTGTCCGCTCCCCAGGCTCCGAAAGCCTTGCCAGCCCTTGTGATCGGGTGGCACCGCCCACCAGGCGCGTGAAAGAAAGAAGAAAAGAAGAAAAAACCCGGACCGGGCCGCCTGGCCACCCTTTGTGCGGGTGTCCGCTCCCCAGGCTCCGAAAGCCTTGCCAGCCCTTGTGATCGGGTGGCACCGCCCACCAGGCGCGTGAAAGAAAGAAGAAAAGAAGAAAAAACCCGGACCGGGCCGCCTGGCCACCCTTTGTGCGGGTGTCCGCTCCCCAGGCTCCGAAAGCCTTGCCAGCCCTTGTGATCGGGTGGCACCGCCCACCAGGCGCGTGAAAGAAAGAAGAAAAGAAGAAAAAACCCGGACCGGGCCGCCTGGCCACCCTTTGTGCGGGTGTCCGCTCCCCAGGCTCCGAAAGCCTTGCCAGCCCTTGTGATCGGGTGGCACCGCCCACCAGGCGCGTGAAAGAAAGAAGAAAAGAAGAAAAAACCCGGACCGGGCCGCCTGGCCACCCTTTGTGCGGGTGTCCGCTCCCCAGGCTCCGAAAGCCTTGCCAGCCCTTGTGATCGGGTGGCACCGCCCACCAGGCGCGTGAAAGAAAGAAGAAAAGAAGAAAAAACCCGGACCGGGCCGCCTGGCCACCCTTTGTGCGGGTGTCCGCTCCCCAGGCTCCGAAAGCCTTGCCAGCCCTTGTGATCGGGTGGCACCGCCCACCAGGCGCGTGAAAGAAAGAAGAAAAGAAGAAAAAACCCGGACCGGGCCGCCTGGCCACCCTTTGTGCGGGTGTCCGCTCCCCAGGCTCCGAAAGCCTTGCCAGCCCTTGTGATCGGGTGGCACCGCCCACCAGGCGCGTGAAAGAAAGAAGAAAAGAAGAAAAAACCCGGACCGGGCCGCCTGGCCACCCTTTGTGCGGGTGTCCGCTCCCCAGGCTCCGAAAGCCTTGCCAGCCCTTGTGATCGGGTGGCACCGCCCACCAGGCGCGTGAAAGAAAGAAGAAAAGAAGAAAAAACCCGGACCGGGCCGCCTGGCCACCCTTTGTGCGGGTGTCCGCTCCCCAGGCTCCGAAAGCCTTGCCAGCCCTTGTGATCGGGTGGCACCGCCCACCAGGCGCGTGAAAGAAAGAAGAAAAGAAGAAAAAACCCGGACCGGGCCGCCTGGCCACCCTTTGTGCGGGTGTCCGCTCCCCAGGCTCCGAAAGCCTTGCCAGCCCTTGTGATCGGGTGGCACCGCCCACCAGGCGCGTGAAAGAAAGAAGAAAAGAAGAAAAAACCCGGACCGGGCCGCCTGGCCACCCTTTGTGCGGGTGTCCGCTCCCCAGGCTCCGAAAGCCTTGCCAGCCCTTGTGATCGGGTGGCACCGCCCACCAGGCGCGTGAAAGAAAGAAGAAAAGAAGAAAAAACCCGGACCGGGCCGCCTGGCCACCCTTTGTGCGGGTGTCCGCTCCCCAGGCTCCGAAAGCCTTGCCAGCCCTTGTGATCGGGTGGCACCGCCCACCAGGCGCGTGAAAGAAAGAAGAAAAGAAGAAAAAACCCGGACCGGGCCGCCTGGCCACCCTTTGTGCGGGTGTCCGCTCCCCAGGCTCCGAAAGCCTTGCCAGCCCTTGTGATCGGGTGGCACCGCCCACCAGGCGCGTGAAAGAAAGAAGAAAAGAAGAAAAAACCCGGACCGGGCCGCCTGGCCACCCTTTGTGCGGGTGTCCGCTCCCCAGGCTCCGAAAGCCTTGCCAGCCCTTGTGATCGGGTGGCACCGCCCACCAGGCGCGTGAAAGAAAGAAGAAAAGAAGAAAAAACCCGGACCGGGCCGCCTGGCCACCCTTTGTGCGGGTGTCCGCTCCCCAGGCTCCGAAAGCCTTGCCAGCCCTTGTGATCGGGTGGCACCGCCCACCAGGCGCGTGAAAGAAAGAAGAAAAGAAGAAAAAACCCGGACCGGGCCGCCTGGCCACCCTTTGTGCGGGTGTCCGCTCCCCAGGCTCCGAAAGCCTTGCCAGCCCTTGTGATCGGGTGGCACCGCCCACCAGGCGCGTGAAAGAAAGAAGAAAAGAAGAAAAAACCCGGACCGGGCCGCCTGGCCACCCTTTGTGCGGGTGTCCGCTCCCCAGGCTCCGAAAGCCTTGCCAGCCCTTGTGATCGGGTGGCACCGCCCACCAGGCGCGTGAAAGAAAGAAGAAAAGAAGAAAAAACCCGGACCGGGCCGCCTGGCCACCCTTTGTGCGGGTGTCCGCTCCCCAGGCTCCGAAAGCCTTGCCAGCCCTTGTGATCGGGTGGCACCGCCCACCAGGCGCGTGAAAGAAAGAAGAAAAGAAGAAAAAACCCGGACCGGGCCGCCTGGCCACCCTTTGTGCGGGTGTCCGCTCCCCAGGCTCCGAAAGCCTTGCCAGCCCTTGTGATCGGGTGGCACCGCCCACCAGGCGCGTGAAAGAAAGAAGAAAAGAAGAAAAAACCCGGACCGGGCCGCCTGGCCACCCTTTGTGCGGGTGTCCGCTCCCCAGGCTCCGAAAGCCTTGCCAGCCCTTGTGATCGGGTGGCACCGCCCACCAGGCGCGTGAAAGAAAGAAGAAAAGAAGAAAAAACCCGGACCGGGCCGCCTGGCCACCCTTTGTGCGGGTGTCCGCTCCCCAGGCTCCGAAAGCCTTGCCAGCCCTTGTGATCGGGTGGCACCGCCCACCAGGCGCGTGAAAGAAAGAAGAAAAGAAGAAAAAACCCGGACCGGGCCGCCTGGCCACCCTTTGTGCGGGTGTCCGCTCCCCAGGCTCCGAAAGCCTTGCCAGCCCTTGTGATCGGGTGGCACCGCCCACCAGGCGCGTGAAAGAAAGAAGAAAAGAAGAAAAAACCCGGACCGGGCCGCCTGGCCACCCTTTGTGCGGGTGTCCGCTCCCCAGGCTCCGAAAGCCTTGCCAGCCCTTGTGATCGGGTGGCACCGCCCACCAGGCGCGTGAAAGAAAGAAGAAAAGAAGAAAAAACCCGGACCGGGCCGCCTGGCCACCCTTTGTGCGGGTGTCCGCTCCCCAGGCTCCGAAAGCCTTGCCAGCCCTTGTGATCGGGTGGCACCGCCCACCAGGCGCGTGAAAGAAAGAAGAAAAGAAGAAAAAACCCGGACCGGGCCGCCTGGCCACCCTTTGTGCGGGTGTCCGCTCCCCAGGCTCCGAAAGCCTTGCCAGCCCTTGTGATCGGGTGGCACCGCCCACCAGGCGCGTGAAAGAAAGAAGAAAAGAAGAAAAAACCCGGACCGGGCCGCCTGGCCACCCTTTGTGCGGGTGTCCGCTCCCCAGGCTCCGAAAGCCTTGCCAGCCCTTGTGATCGGGTGGCACCGCCCACCAGGCGCGTGAAAGAAAGAAGAAAAGAAGAAAAAACCCGGACCGGGCCGCCTGGCCACCCTTTGTGCGGGTGTCCGCTCCCCAGGCTCCGAAAGCCTTGCCAGCCCTTGTGATCGGGTGGCACCGCCCACCAGGCGCGTGAAAGAAAGAAGAAAAGAAGAAAAAACCCGGACCGGGCCGCCTGGCCACCCTTTGTGCGGGTGTCCGCTCCCCAGGCTCCGAAAGCCTTGCCAGCCCTTGTGATCGGGTGGCACCGCCCACCAGGCGCGTGAAAGAAAGAAGAAAAGAAGAAAAAACCCGGACCGGGCCGCCTGGCCACCCTTTGTGCGGGTGTCCGCTCCCCAGGCTCCGAAAGCCTTGCCAGCCCTTGTGATCGGGTGGCACCGCCCACCAGGCGCGTGAAAGAAAGAAGAAAAGAAGAAAAAACCCGGACCGGGCCGCCTGGCCACCCTTTGTGCGGGTGTCCGCTCCCCAGGCTCCGAAAGCCTTGCCAGCCCTTGTGATCGGGTGGCACCGCCCACCAGGCGCGTGAAAGAAAGAAGAAAAGAAGAAAAAACCCGGACCGGGCCGCCTGGCCACCCTTTGTGCGGGTGTCCGCTCCCCAGGCTCCGAAAGCCTTGCCAGCCCTTGTGATCGGGTGGCACCGCCCACCAGGCGCGTGAAAGAAAGAAGAAAAGAAGAAAAAACCCGGACCGGGCCGCCTGGCCACCCTTTGTGCGGGTGTCCGCTCCCCAGGCTCCGAAAGCCTTGCCAGCCCTTGTGATCGGGTGGCACCGCCCACCAGGCGCGTGAAAGAAAGAAGAAAAGAAGAAAAAACCCGGACCGGGCCGCCTGGCCACCCTTTGTGCGGGTGTCCGCTCCCCAGGCTCCGAAAGCCTTGCCAGCCCTTGTGATCGGGTGGCACCGCCCACCAGGCGCGTGAAAGAAAGAAGAAAAGAAGAAAAAACCCGGACCGGGCCGCCTGGCCACCCTTTGTGCGGGTGTCCGCTCCCCAGGCTCCGAAAGCCTTGCCAGCCCTTGTGATCGGGTGGCACCGCCCACCAGGCGCGTGAAAGAAAGAAGAAAAGAAGAAAAAACCCGGACCGGGCCGCCTGGCCACCCTTTGTGCGGGTGTCCGCTCCCCAGGCTCCGAAAGCCTTGCCAGCCCTTGTGATCGGGTGGCACCGCCCACCAGGCGCGTGAAAGAAAGAAGAAAAGAAGAAAAAACCCGGACCGGGCCGCCTGGCCACCCTTTGTGCGGGTGTCCGCTCCCCAGGCTCCGAAAGCCTTGCCAGCCCTTGTGATCGGGTGGCACCGCCCACCAGGCGCGTGAAAGAAAGAAGAAAAGAAGAAAAAACCCGGACCGGGCCGCCTGGCCACCCTTTGTGCGGGTGTCCGCTCCCCAGGCTCCGAAAGCCTTGCCAGCCCTTGTGATCGGGTGGCACCGCCCACCAGGCGCGTGAAAGAAAGAAGAAAAGAAGAAAAAACCCGGACCGGGCCGCCTGGCCACCCTTTGTGCGGGTGTCCGCTCCCCAGGCTCCGAAAGCCTTGCCAGCCCTTGTGATCGGGTGGCACCGCCCACCAGGCGCGTGAAAGAAAGAAGAAAAGAAGAAAAAACCCGGACCGGGCCGCCTGGCCACCCTTTGTGCGGGTGTCCGCTCCCCAGGCTCCGAAAGCCTTGCCAGCCCTTGTGATCGGGTGGCACCGCCCACCAGGCGCGTGAAAGAAAGAAGAAAAGAAGAAAAAACCCGGACCGGGCCGCCTGGCCACCCTTTGTGCGGGTGTCCGCTCCCCAGGCTCCGAAAGCCTTGCCAGCCCTTGTGATCGGGTGGCACCGCCCACCAGGCGCGTGAAAGAAAGAAGAAAAGAAGAAAAAACCCGGACCGGGCCGCCTGGCCACCCTTTGTGCGGGTGTCCGCTCCCCAGGCTCCGAAAGCCTTGCCAGCCCTTGTGATCGGGTGGCACCGCCCACCAGGCGCGTGAAAGAAAGAAGAAAAGAAGAAAAAACCCGGACCGGGCCGCCTGGCCACCCTTTGTGCGGGTGTCCGCTCCCCAGGCTCCGAAAGCCTTGCCAGCCCTTGTGATCGGGTGGCACCGCCCACCAGGCGCGTGAAAGAAAGAAGAAAAGAAGAAAAAACCCGGACCGGGCCGCCTGGCCACCCTTTGTGCGGGTGTCCGCTCCCCAGGCTCCGAAAGCCTTGCCAGCCCTTGTGATCGGGTGGCACCGCCCACCAGGCGCGTGAAAGAAAGAAGAAAAGAAGAAAAAACCCGGACCGGGCCGCCTGGCCACCCTTTGTGCGGGTGTCCGCTCCCCAGGCTCCGAAAGCCTTGCCAGCCCTTGTGATCGGGTGGCACCGCCCACCAGGCGCGTGAAAGAAAGAAGAAAAGAAGAAAAAACCCGGACCGGGCCGCCTGGCCACCCTTTGTGCGGGTGTCCGCTCCCCAGGCTCCGAAAGCCTTGCCAGCCCTTGTGATCGGGTGGCACCGCCCACCAGGCGCGTGAAAGAAAGAAGAAAAGAAGAAAAAACCCGGACCGGGCCGCCTGGCCACCCTTTGTGCGGGTGTCCGCTCCCCAGGCTCCGAAAGCCTTGCCAGCCCTTGTGATCGGGTGGCACCGCCCACCAGGCGCGTGAAAGAAAGAAGAAAAGAAGAAAAAACCCGGACCGGGCCGCCTGGCCACCCTTTGTGCGGGTGTCCGCTCCCCAGGCTCCGAAAGCCTTGCCAGCCCTTGTGATCGGGTGGCACCGCCCACCAGGCGCGTGAAAGAAAGAAGAAAAGAAGAAAAAACCCGGACCGGGCCGCCTGGCCACCCTTTGTGCGGGTGTCCGCTCCCCAGGCTCCGAAAGCCTTGCCAGCCCTTGTGATCGGGTGGCACCGCCCACCAGGCGCGTGAAAGAAAGAAGAAAAGAAGAAAAAACCCGGACCGGGCCGCCTGGCCACCCTTTGTGCGGGTGTCCGCTCCCCAGGCTCCGAAAGCCTTGCCAGCCCTTGTGATCGGGTGGCACCGCCCACCAGGCGCGTGAAAGAAAGAAGAAAAGAAGAAAAAACCCGGACCGGGCCGCCTGGCCACCCTTTGTGCGGGTGTCCGCTCCCCAGGCTCCGAAAGCCTTGCCAGCCCTTGTGATCGGGTGGCACCGCCCACCAGGCGCGTGAAAGAAAGAAGAAAAGAAGAAAAAACCCGGACCGGGCCGCCTGGCCACCCTTTGTGCGGGTGTCCGCTCCCCAGGCTCCGAAAGCCTTGCCAGCCCTTGTGATCGGGTGGCACCGCCCACCAGGCGCGTGAAAGAAAGAAGAAAAGAAGAAAAAACCCGGACCGGGCCGCCTGGCCACCCTTTGTGCGGGTGTCCGCTCCCCAGGCTCCGAAAGCCTTGCCAGCCCTTGTGATCGGGTGGCACCGCCCACCAGGCGCGTGAAAGAAAGAAGAAAAGAAGAAAAAACCCGGACCGGGCCGCCTGGCCACCCTTTGTGCGGGTGTCCGCTCCCCAGGCTCCGAAAGCCTTGCCAGCCCTTGTGATCGGGTGGCACCGCCCACCAGGCGCGTGAAAGAAAGAAGAAAAGAAGAAAAAACCCGGACCGGGCCGCCTGGCCACCCTTTGTGCGGGTGTCCGCTCCCCAGGCTCCGAAAGCCTTGCCAGCCCTTGTGATCGGGTGGCACCGCCCACCAGGCGCGTGAAAGAAAGAAGAAAAGAAGAAAAAACCCGGACCGGGCCGCCTGGCCACCCTTTGTGCGGGTGTCCGCTCCCCAGGCTCCGAAAGCCTTGCCAGCCCTTGTGATCGGGTGGCACCGCCCACCAGGCGCGTGAAAGAAAGAAGAAAAGAAGAAAAAACCCGGACCGGGCCGCCTGGCCACCCTTTGTGCGGGTGTCCGCTCCCCAGGCTCCGAAAGCCTTGCCAGCCCTTGTGATCGGGTGGCACCGCCCACCAGGCGCGTGAAAGAAAGAAGAAAAGAAGAAAAAACCCGGACCGGGCCGCCTGGCCACCCTTTGTGCGGGTGTCCGCTCCCCAGGCTCCGAAAGCCTTGCCAGCCCTTGTGATCGGGTGGCACCGCCCACCAGGCGCGTGAAAGAAAGAAGAAAAGAAGAAAAAACCCGGACCGGGCCGCCTGGCCACCCTTTGTGCGGGTGTCCGCTCCCCAGGCTCCGAAAGCCTTGCCAGCCCTTGTGATCGGGTGGCACCGCCCACCAGGCGCGTGAAAGAAAGAAGAAAAGAAGAAAAAACCCGGACCGGGCCGCCTGGCCACCCTTTGTGCGGGTGTCCGCTCCCCAGGCTCCGAAAGCCTTGCCAGCCCTTGTGATCGGGTGGCACCGCCCACCAGGCGCGTGAAAGAAAGAAGAAAAGAAGAAAAAACCCGGACCGGGCCGCCTGGCCACCCTTTGTGCGGGTGTCCGCTCCCCAGGCTCCGAAAGCCTTGCCAGCCCTTGTGATCGGGTGGCACCGCCCACCAGGCGCGTGAAAGAAAGAAGAAAAGAAGAAAAAACCCGGACCGGGCCGCCTGGCCACCCTTTGTGCGGGTGTCCGCTCCCCAGGCTCCGAAAGCCTTGCCAGCCCTTGTGATCGGGTGGCACCGCCCACCAGGCGCGTGAAAGAAAGAAGAAAAGAAGAAAAAACCCGGACCGGGCCGCCTGGCCACCCTTTGTGCGGGTGTCCGCTCCCCAGGCTCCGAAAGCCTTGCCAGCCCTTGTGATCGGGTGGCACCGCCCACCAGGCGCGTGAAAGAAAGAAGAAAAGAAGAAAAAACCCGGACCGGGCCGCCTGGCCACCCTTTGTGCGGGTGTCCGCTCCCCAGGCTCCGAAAGCCTTGCCAGCCCTTGTGATCGGGTGGCACCGCCCACCAGGCGCGTGAAAGAAAGAAGAAAAGAAGAAAAAACCCGGACCGGGCCGCCTGGCCACCCTTTGTGCGGGTGTCCGCTCCCCAGGCTCCGAAAGCCTTGCCAGCCCTTGTGATCGGGTGGCACCGCCCACCAGGCGCGTGAAAGAAAGAAGAAAAGAAGAAAAAACCCGGACCGGGCCGCCTGGCCACCCTTTGTGCGGGTGTCCGCTCCCCAGGCTCCGAAAGCCTTGCCAGCCCTTGTGATCGGGTGGCACCGCCCACCAGGCGCGTGAAAGAAAGAAGAAAAGAAGAAAAAACCCGGACCGGGCCGCCTGGCCACCCTTTGTGCGGGTGTCCGCTCCCCAGGCTCCGAAAGCCTTGCCAGCCCTTGTGATCGGGTGGCACCGCCCACCAGGCGCGTGAAAGAAAGAAGAAAAGAAGAAAAAACCCGGACCGGGCCGCCTGGCCACCCTTTGTGCGGGTGTCCGCTCCCCAGGCTCCGAAAGCCTTGCCAGCCCTTGTGATCGGGTGGCACCGCCCACCAGGCGCGTGAAAGAAAGAAGAAAAGAAGAAAAAACCCGGACCGGGCCGCCTGGCCACCCTTTGTGCGGGTGTCCGCTCCCCAGGCTCCGAAAGCCTTGCCAGCCCTTGTGATCGGGTGGCACCGCCCACCAGGCGCGTGAAAGAAAGAAGAAAAGAAGAAAAAACCCGGACCGGGCCGCCTGGCCACCCTTTGTGCGGGTGTCCGCTCCCCAGGCTCCGAAAGCCTTGCCAGCCCTTGTGATCGGGTGGCACCGCCCACCAGGCGCGTGAAAGAAAGAAGAAAAGAAGAAAAAACCCGGACCGGGCCGCCTGGCCACCCTTTGTGCGGGTGTCCGCTCCCCAGGCTCCGAAAGCCTTGCCAGCCCTTGTGATCGGGTGGCACCGCCCACCAGGCGCGTGAAAGAAAGAAGAAAAGAAGAAAAAACCCGGACCGGGCCGCCTGGCCACCCTTTGTGCGGGTGTCCGCTCCCCAGGCTCCGAAAGCCTTGCCAGCCCTTGTGATCGGGTGGCACCGCCCACCAGGCGCGTGAAAGAAAGAAGAAAAGAAGAAAAAACCCGGACCGGGCCGCCTGGCCACCCTTTGTGCGGGTGTCCGCTCCCCAGGCTCCGAAAGCCTTGCCAGCCCTTGTGATCGGGTGGCACCGCCCACCAGGCGCGTGAAAGAAAGAAGAAAAGAAGAAAAAACCCGGACCGGGCCGCCTGGCCACCCTTTGTGCGGGTGTCCGCTCCCCAGGCTCCGAAAGCCTTGCCAGCCCTTGTGATCGGGTGGCACCGCCCACCAGGCGCGTGAAAGAAAGAAGAAAAGAAGAAAAAACCCGGACCGGGCCGCCTGGCCACCCTTTGTGCGGGTGTCCGCTCCCCAGGCTCCGAAAGCCTTGCCAGCCCTTGTGATCGGGTGGCACCGCCCACCAGGCGCGTGAAAGAAAGAAGAAAAGAAGAAAAAACCCGGACCGGGCCGCCTGGCCACCCTTTGTGCGGGTGTCCGCTCCCCAGGCTCCGAAAGCCTTGCCAGCCCTTGTGATCGGGTGGCACCGCCCACCAGGCGCGTGAAAGAAAGAAGAAAAGAAGAAAAAACCCGGACCGGGCCGCCTGGCCACCCTTTGTGCGGGTGTCCGCTCCCCAGGCTCCGAAAGCCTTGCCAGCCCTTGTGATCGGGTGGCACCGCCCACCAGGCGCGTGAAAGAAAGAAGAAAAGAAGAAAAAACCCGGACCGGGCCGCCTGGCCACCCTTTGTGCGGGTGTCCGCTCCCCAGGCTCCGAAAGCCTTGCCAGCCCTTGTGATCGGGTGGCACCGCCCACCAGGCGCGTGAAAGAAAGAAGAAAAGAAGAAAAAACCCGGACCGGGCCGCCTGGCCACCCTTTGTGCGGGTGTCCGCTCCCCAGGCTCCGAAAGCCTTGCCAGCCCTTGTGATCGGGTGGCACCGCCCACCAGGCGCGTGAAAGAAAGAAGAAAAGAAGAAAAAACCCGGACCGGGCCGCCTGGCCACCCTTTGTGCGGGTGTCCGCTCCCCAGGCTCCGAAAGCCTTGCCAGCCCTTGTGATCGGGTGGCACCGCCCACCAGGCGCGTGAAAGAAAGAAGAAAAGAAGAAAAAACCCGGACCGGGCCGCCTGGCCACCCTTTGTGCGGGTGTCCGCACATGAATGCACATACATTTGCACACATCCAGAGATAAACTCACCCCAAACAATCCACATTCCAAGAAATCCAGACGTGGCTCTGATTGCGCACACATGTGATTATGCGCAGAGGTCCACCCTACCAGCCAACCTCAGATCTCCACGCACGCACACATGAATGCACATACATTTGCACACATCCAGAGATAAACTCACCCCAAACAATCCACATTCCAAGAAATCCAGACGTGGCTCTGATTGCGCACACATGTGATTATGCGCAGAGGTCCACCCTACCAGCCAACCTCAGATCTCCACGCAGGCACACATGAATGCACATACATTTGCACACATCCAGAGATAAACTCACCCCAAACAATCCACATTCCAAGAAATCCAGACGTGGCTCTGATTGCGCACACATGTGATTATGCGCAGAGGTCCACCCTACCAGCCAACCTCAGATCTCCACGCAGGCACACATGAATGCACATACATTTGCACACATCCAGAGATAAACTCACCCCAAACAATCCACATTCCAAGAAATCCAGACGTGGCTCTGATTGCACACACATGTGATTATGCGCAGAGGTCCACCCTACCAGCCAACCTCAGATCTCCACGCAGGCACACATGAATGCACATACATTTGCACACATCCAGAGATAAACTCACCCCAAACAATCCACATTCCAAGAAATCCAGACGTGGCTCTGATTGTACATACATGTGATTATGCGCAGAGGTCCACCCTACCAGCCAACCTCAGATCTCCACGCAGGCACACATGAATTCACAAACATTTGCACACATCCAGAGATAAAATACTCACCCCAAACAATCCACATTCCAAGAAATCCAGACGTGAATCTGATTGTACACACATGTGATTATGCGCAGAGGTCCACCCTACCAGCCAACCTCAGATCTCCACGCAGGCACACATGAATGCACATACATTTGCACACATCCAGAGATAAACTCCCCAACAGAAACCAAATTCCAAGAAATCCAGATGTGACAATGCTTGCACACACATGTGGTTATGCGCAGAGGTCCACCCTGTTATGGTAAGGACTAATTCAATGGTTCATGCAGCACCCTCTGGTGGTTGTGCCGTGTGTATTTGTTTTTGCAATTTGGCAATAAACGGAGTCGCCACGTTAAGACAGAGCTGTCCCAGCGAAGAAGAACGTCACGAAAACGGAAGCTTTCTCACCGGAGAGAACTCGCCCTCCAAGTTTGCATTAACAGCCACAGTAAGAGCTAAGCTAACAAATTAGAAAACACTAACTAGCATCTCGTGACTAGCAGCATGGCAGCCGCGCCAGCAGCCTTCCAAGTATCACCGCCGCCGAAGTTCGACTTTTCAAAGCCAGAAGAGTGGCCAAAATGGATCCGACGCTTTGAGAGGTTCAGGATAGCATCCGGACTCGAGCTACAATCGGACGAAAACCAGTTTAACACTCTGATATATACAATGGTCGATGAAGCTGAAGATGTGATCACCTCGTTGAACCTGACCGAAGAGGAGGCGAGTGAGTACCACACTCTCAAAGACAAACTCGAGACACACTTTGTAGTCAGAAGAAATGTTATCTTTGAACGTGCAAAGTTCAACCAAAGGCAGCAAGAAGCAGGACAGACTGCAGACTGGTTTATTACATCCCTATATGCCTTGGCTGAGCATTGCGGCTACGGGGCTCTGCACAGTGAAATGATAAGAGACAGACTCGTTGTCGGAATAAGAGACATTAGGCTCTCGGAGCAACTGCAAATGGACGCAGAGCTCACGTTAGAAAAAGCAGTGATACGGATTCGCCAAAGTGAGCTTGTTAAGAAGCAGCAGGATCTTCTTAAAAACAACTTCAAGCAGGAAAATCTTTGTAACGTGGACATCATTAAAGGAAAAATAAAACACTTTAAACCAAGAGTAGAAGCAGTGTCACTCACTTCGGTAGAGGCAGTAAAGCAGCAGTTTCCAAAACTATTCAGTGGGTTAGGCTGAATGGAGGGGGAATACAAAATCGAGCTTAAAGCAGACGCTAAACCATTCGCCCTGTCAACCCCAAGAAGGGTCCCGCTTCCCCTGTTGCCCAAAGTCAAAAGAGAGCTCGCTCGTATGGAAGAGTTAGGTGTAATCTCCAGAGTAGAGCAGCCTACTGACTGGTGTGCAGGAATGGTTCCAGTACCTAAACCAAACAGAGATGAAGTGCGTGTGTGCGTGGACTTGACCAAACTAAATACTTCTGTGAAAAGGGAAAGACACATGTTGCCATCAGTTGAGCACAGCCTAGGACAGCTAGAGGGCGCAAAGTTGTTCTCAAAACTCGATGCTAACTCAGGGTTTTGGCAAATACCTTTGTCCAAGCAGTCAGCTCTTCTCACAACCTTCATCACACCATTCGGAAGGTACTGTTTCAATAGACTCTGTTTTGGCATATCCTCAGCCCCTGAGCATTTTCAAAAACGAATGTCTCAGCTTTTGGAGGGGCTGGATGGAATTGTCTGCCAGATGGATGACATTCTGGTTTATGCTGACACACAGACCCAGCACGACAAGAGGCTGGTTGCAGTCCTCGAATGGCTCACAAATAAACTCCCCTAAAGAAACTCCCCTGACACTGGCAACAGTGACGCCAGTATGTTACGTGGCGATGAAAAGTCTAACGGTGCAGATTCACGGAGTAATCAGAAAAGTTTAGCATGAATCTGGATATTAGATTCAAGATTTAAGTTTTAAGCTTATCAGATATCACTTGTTAGAAGAGATTTCTTTCTAAGGATACCGTTTGAAAAAATCTCTTCTCAATCTGCTGTCCTTTTCTGCTTGCATCTTTTTTTTTTTTCATCTAACACTGACGTTATTCCATGTTAATTATTTTTTCTCCGTGAAAAACACAGCAAATCATCTTATCCCGGTACCAACTCATCTTATCCCGGTATCCACGGTACCCATCCCTAGTTGTCACATGACATTTGTGGACCCCGCTATTTTTTTAGTTGGACAATTTATCAGTAAAGTTTCAATCTCTGTTATTACCCCTAGACTAGACCGGCTGCACCACACAGACACAGACACTGCAAACCTCATCTCTGGAGAAAAACCACAAGAACAACATCCAAAAGAAAGAAAACATACCTTAGAAACATGCCGGGTTAGAGGAGACGGCAGCACTGCAGAGGTGAGGACAGGCATCTGTTTGAAATAGACAAAACAGTAAACATAGTCATACAGACTCAGAGACGCTTTCCATCCAATCTATCTGAGTTTGAGCTGTTTTACAGTGAAGAATGGGCAAATATTTCAGTCTCTAGATGTGCAAAGCTGGTAGAGACGTACTCCAAAAGACCTGCAGGTGTAACTGGAGCAAAATGTGGCTCTATGAAGAGCAGGGGGTGAATAGAAAAGAATGACACACTTTTCCAAATTTCATTTGCTTAGAATTTTGACAACCATGTATTATTTTCATGCCACTTCACAATTATGTGCTACTTTGTGTTAATCTACCATTGAAACTGTCAATAAAAACATATTTTGTTTGTGGTTGTAAGGTGACAAAATGTGCACAAGTTCAAGGACTATGAATGCTTTTTCAAAGGACTGTAATGTCAAATCACCCCCCATGCACACATCAGTGCACAGGCATGTACACATATGCAGAGTTACATTATCAAAGAAGCTAAAAAAAACAAGCTCTGCTTTAACTTTTAACTAAAAAAAAAGACTGCAAACTTTAGGAACAATATGGAATGAGTGATAATGTCATCATTCCATGAATTGAAAAAATTTGTTTCACCTTAAATCTTTTTTTCTTTTCTTAATTGCAAAAACTGTAAATTTGGCTCAGGGGGACCTGAAAGCCAGGAGACAATTTATTGACTTTGCCCACAATCTTATGGAGGAAAAGATTTCCATTAAATATTAATAGAGCAAAATCTCTCTCTCTTAAGTATTTGCACCTAACCACGTCCTAACCTAGCAGTCATATACAGCTATTAATTAATCCTGCATTTTTTTTGTCAAAGACATTTCTCACCATGAAATTACCCGATTCAAAACATGAACACTGTTAGCCTTTGCAGTAATTTCCATAGCTTAGTACTGCAAAATCAACAGTAAAAAACTCTAAAGGATGTTAGCAGTTTAGTACTGTAATTTGCATGTAATTGTGGGAAAATTCCATGAGATTACACTATTTTTACGGTAACTCACCGTACTCATGGAAACAGCTGTAAAATACAGCAAATGTAACAATTGGTGATGTTACTGAGATTATACTATTACACCATCCGGATTTCTGTTGTTTTCTACTGTAGATCTAAGAGTAATTACTTAAATCCTCATTCAGTTGTTTTTATTTGTTTGCTTCTTTTTTCTTGCTTTGTTTGTTGGGTTTTTTCCTTCCTGGTCTGAGGGATAGGGGTTCTAAGTGTTGTGGGTAGGGGATAAACTGCTGGAAGCAACTATAAGACATGTGAGTGTGTCATTAATCTGTATTCTGATATTTCAGTTTTAACAGTCACTGTGAAACTTGCTTGTTTGGCGTTTGACAATTCTGCGTGTATTTGCTTTTCTTTGTTGCTTCAACTCAATAAAAATATCTTTGAGGAAAAAAAAATCCTCATTCAGAGTGTATTACTATAAAATGTGATTCACTGTGAAAGCAGTATAACATATAAACTACAATATACAGCATAATTTTTAACTTAAGGAGTAAGTTGCAGCCACACTAAAATTTAATTCCTTGAACTGAATGGAACCTCATATATTAATAAATGCATTTGTTTAGTCAAACAATGTGAAACATTAGTAATACTATTAATTAATAGTATACTTGTAAGGTTAGTATTGTGATAGAGTCGAGTATATTTAATTATACTCTTGTAGACATTATGACATTATGCTAGTACAATTATGGTGAACAAAAAGTACATCTAAAAGTTAATTTCAAGAATACTGTTATGTACTAAAACGGGGGCCAATATAGTCCCAAGAAGCATTATTAGTATACGTACTAGGTAAGATATACTTGGGAAATATAATTGAAGTATACTTATTTTTGTATGGCCAGCAACAAAAACTAATGGCTACATTTAGAGTAATGTTTAAAAATGACTTCATTTAGCAGGATGTTGCTTTTTTTCTCTTCTTATTCTTTCTTATACTGGACCTTCATTTGTTTTGTATAAGGTGGTACTTTTTAAGACACCTCTGCCTAACTACAGTGAACTGACCTAATAATATGCTCTGGTCGTCATTTTACACAAGGTGTCACATCCATGAAACCTACACCACTAACCAGCATCAGTCCTACAACTTCACTCTCAAAATTAATAAATTCTGGGACAAGCAGAAACTGTATTTTTAGCGGTGCATTTTGTTGCAGGCCAGACTGCTATTAAATGCTCTCCTAAAGAAATAATTCCTTTGTAGCACCACTTCGTCTTGGTTCAGAAGAGATGTCCTGATATACGTGATTGTTAGGTATTTTAGTACCATGGGAGCATTTACTGGATATTGTTTTATAGTGACATTATGCAGGAAAACTCTGTCATTCAATAAGGCCCCTTTGTTTTAGTTATTTTTCTCTTTGACCCAAGAATTGATGTGTGAGAATCACAGGCTGGTACAAGGTTGAAATACCACAGAGATCACTCCCTCAGCTACATTAGTTTCTTAATCTTTTAGGAGACGCCTGTTGAAGGCCAGATGGTTTGTTTCAGAATTCACTAATGAAAGAACTCTTTATTTCGTGCCTTGAAAATATGTCGCTGAGATAATCACAATTGTAGCTGAACTGATACACTATACAAAGGATGCTTCTTCACCCAAGGGCAGAAAGACGCTCCCTTATCTTGGTCTGTACTGGTTTAAACTGAGAATCTGCTGACTCATGAATTTGTCCCTCTATATAAACTGTTGTACTTGTGAATAAAGTTGAGTCAATTTGGGAAGACAACCTGAAGCAGTCTCTGTTTTCTTGTTCTCCCAAGCTGCTCCCGAGCTCGTACTAACACGCTGAATGGCATGCTTGAATATTACTTGAGAATATATTTGACTGTGTTACAGACTAAGGTACATTCTCTGCTGATAGACGTCCACGCCTCGGAGGAAGCCGATCCACGGATTAGGCCCTGGAAGCCGTTTCCTTCAATTTTGGTGTCAGAAGTGGGATCCTGACGAAGGTAGGCACTCGTCTTTTATTTTATAAGACTGTGTTATGCCTTTCTCAGTGATCCACATAGAAACGGGATACGCTGACGAGGCCTTCTTCAGTGGCCCACATAGTAACAAGTGGGATACGCTGAGGAGCCTTCTTTAGTGGCCCACATAGAAACACAGGAAGTTGCCTGTTGTTTTGTAAATTAAAGCAGAAAGGACACAGGAAGTTGCCTGTTGTCATAAACTAAGAAGTTGCTCACCAGCAGAAAGGACACAGGAAGTTGCCTGGGGTCATAAAACGAGAAGTTGCTCGTTAAAAAGTGAGAAGTTGCTCACTAAAAAGATAAAATTGCTAGCAAAAAATCAAGTAACCTCAGGTGTGCCACAGCAAAATAAAAACTAACTTAAATCCTTCAAGCGTCTAAACCCCTCTGGAAATCACTGACCATGGGTCAGAATAATTCAAAGACCTTAGACGGGTCCGATAAAAAAATCAAAATTAACTGTAAAACCAGATACCACCACTTGGGTGGGCCTGATTATAGATATATATTATGTCAACGAATTCCAGGTGTGACTGAATCTCAGCTTATTGAAGAAGTAGAGGAACTAGACCCTAAAGATGACCAAGCAGCCAACACCACCTCGTTTTTGTGGATAAACGATGACAAAATCACAGCCTTTTTTCAAAATCTAAAGAAATTTCTGCTCACAATGTCTAGAGATATTCATCCAGAATGTTCACAACTATTGAAGCTGACTGCCACTGATAATCTCTATGACATGAAGATAAAGAACTTTATCACACTTGTCAAAACAAAAGCTGGTGCAGATCTTTTCCCCAACAGCACAAAGGCTAAAAGTGTTAAGATGATGTTGAATTTTGATGTTGAAGGCTCAGAGGAAAGTGAAAAAATGATGTATGCAGGGGCCCCGCCCCCTCAACAAGCGCAGCAGGGAGATTTCAGAAGGAGAGATAGGAGTGGAGACGCATGTTTTTATTGTGGAAAAATAGGACACTGGAGGAGGGAATGCAAATCAGCAGCACGTAGGTCTCAACCACAAAACACAGGACCAGCTCCTGCCACTAGGCGTCAGCAGAGCTCTTCCAGACAAGGTAACTGGCAATGCAGACAGGAATCACATCAAAATAATGGCCCTTTTGCACTTAGGCAGCAACCTTATAATCCACATTTTAATCCCCACCCATATGATAACGAAAGACTGGACCGACAATAGGGAGGCCCAGGTGAAGACGAGGGACAGTGTGAAGCACTACACACGATGCTGCATTTGCAATTGTCCCGTAACACAGAAAGCTTGCCCACGTTAGATATAGAAATAGGTGAAAAGATTTATTCCTTTTTAGTTGACAGTGGAGCCACTAAAAGTTCACTGTCTGGAAAATTCTATAGTGGGCCTGTTTCCTCTGTGTGCATCAACACCATGGGAATAAACGGAACTCTAGTGCAATGCCCCAAAACTCATTCTCTAAAAACACGCTGGGGCCCAAAACCAGACGAAATTACATATCATCCATTCATAATTATTCCAAACTCGCCTGTGAATCTATTAGGCAGAGATTTAATGGCAAAAATGAACTTGTGTATTTCATTTAACACAAAGGGTGAAATGTTTGCAGACACTGATAACAGCTATGTTTTCTCTGCCCTATGCACCGACACCATGGAGAAGGAACAGCCTCTGTGTCAGCTGGACGCCTCAGCAGAGAATGAACTCAATATCCATCTGACTGGTACCCCACGTCACACACTGTGCCAAACACGTGTACAGACACCACTACCAGGTAACCCCATGCCTGGAAGCCACATATTTGTTTCTCTCACACTGTTCAACAACATGATAACTGCTCACACCAGTGAAGGCCAAACAGTGGTTTTGTCACATAACTCAGACATAGGCTATGACATTACTGCACCATGTCGACACATAGATCTAACCTACCCCATACACTGTACTATCTTTGCTGTCACATTGCCAGCTGAATATCAAAACATGACATTATGGTCAAGAGGTGAGAATGATGTAGGATTTATCGACTGTACACCTTATCATGCTCAGCTGAAAAACAACAAGCCGGTATATGTCAAGCAATATCCCATTTCCGCTGAAAAAGCCGCAGCCTTAGACATCATCATAGGAGATTTATTGACAGCTGGAGTAATAAAGCCCACAGTATCTCCATATAACACTCCTGTCAATCCTGTGCCAAAGCCTAACAAACCTGGCGTATGGCGTTTCACACAAGACTTAAGGCAAATTAATGCAGTCATTATGCCTCTGCCACCTCTTGTCCCAGATGTTCCCAGCATACTGACATCTATTCCAGCAACAGCCACACATTTTACTGTGGTGGATTTGTGCTCCGCCTTTTTCTCAGTACCTGTGCATGAGGACACACAGCCGATATTTGCTTTTACACATAGAGATAAGCAGTACACATGGACTCGCTTACCCCAAGGCATGGTAGACAGCCCTGCGGCTTTCTCAATGGTGGTACGTGCTACCCTGGACGGCTTCATTCCTCCAGAGGGCTGTACTTTGATCCAGTACGTGGATGATCTCCTCCTCTGTGCTGAAAGTGAAAAACTATGTCAAACTGCCACACATATGCTACTCCAGCACCTCCAACAGACTGGCCACAAAGCATCAGCAAAGAAAATGCAGTACTGTCAGACTTCTGTTCAATATTTGGGATTTACACTGTCTCACGGACAACGTTCCATGACTACAGACAGGGTCAAAGCTGTGACCTCTGTCCCTAAGCCCACTACACAGAAGGAAATGCTGTCTTTCCTAGGCATGGTGAACTATTGCAGACAGTGGATACCAGACTGTTCTTTTCATGACCACATTCTGCGTGAATGCTGCAAAAAAGACAAGCCTCCTCGAATACTGTGGTCAACAGAAATGACTGCCTCTTTCAATGCATTACAGGGAGCGCTGACCTCTGCCCCTTGTTTGGGTCTGCCTGACTACCATTTACCGTTCCACCTGTACGTCACAGAGAACGGCACAACCTGTGCAGGCGTATTGGCCCAAGAGCATGGCTGTGGCTACTGTCCAGTAGCCTTCTACTCAAAGGTGCTGCCAGCAGTAGTTCAGGGGATGCCGGCCTGCCTGAGAGCAGTAGCAGCTTGCTCTATCATGATAAGGGACTGCGAGAAGCTCACACTCTCACATGACACTATTCTACACACCAATCACCAGGTCACGACCATTCTAGCAAACATAACTACACAACATATGACCGCACAACGTCGCTCAGGTTATGAAGCTACACTGACTTCAACAGCAAATCTCACTATAAAAGCAAACAGCACACCCAATTCGCCAGCACACTTACTCATTCGTATGCTGTGTTCCTCTGACCGACAGGATGGTTCAGACGACCCTGACGATCATGATTGTATGACACGTATACAGGAATCCACAGCACCACGCCCAGACTTAGAGCAGACACCAATACCAGACTCAGTCATTGTTTATGTGGACGGGTCCTGTTCAAAACCAAATGACAACTCATTTCTTTGTGGCTATTCGGTGGTGACATTGCCTGACATCATACTAGAGGCTCACTCATTACCATTTCACTCAGCACAAAAAGCAGAGCTCATGGCTTTAATACGCACCTGTGAGTTACATGTGGATAAGCGGGTAACAATTTACACTGATAGCCGTTATGCATTCGGTGTGGTGCATGACTTTGGCACATTGTGGAGACAGAGAGGCTTCACATCTGCTGATGGAAAATCGATTGCTAATTCTGATCTTGTTCAAAGACTTTTGCAGGCTATACAGCTGCCATCGGCAATTGCAGTTGTTAAAACGAAGGGGCACAGCACGGCTGACACAGACGAAGCAGTGGGAAATGCTCTTGCAGACGTAACCGCGAAAGCAGCTGCTGCCTCACAGCAACCACCCAGAAAGGAAGTATTATCTTTGCCTTTACAGCTGCCACTTGTCGCACTCCCAGACTATTTAGAAACAAATGTTGACCTAAAATTCATACAAGAGCAAGCCTCTGCCTTAGATTACACTTACTGGGAAAGTAATGATTGTACCTTAGATAACAGAGACGGCTTATACAAAAACCTTGAGGGTTTGATTGCCCTCCCATCTTCACTACTGCCAATCCTTGTCCGCCATTTTCACGGTGTGAGTCATGTCGGACAAAGAGGGGTAATAGGAGCAATAAAATCAAGATTTGTAATCGAGAAAACATCACACGCAGTAAAACGCATATTAGCAACCTGTCTAACATGTGCACGAACTAATGTAGGTAGCTCAAAAGCAAAACATCAGCATTTACCACAACCAGATTTCCCATTTCATACATTACAAATTGATTTTACACACATGCCAGCACAAGGAAGCATCAAGTACTTACTGGTAATAGTGGACCAATTTAGTAAATGGGTAGAAGCTTATCCAACATCAAAAGAAACTGCAGAAGTAGTCTGTCAAAAGTTGTGCAATGAAATAATACCCA
Organism: Diplotaxodon limnothrissa; assembly: GCF_057381915.1. NCBI lineage: Eukaryota > Metazoa > Chordata > Actinopteri > Cichliformes > Cichlidae > Diplotaxodon > Diplotaxodon limnothrissa. Next base: position 24,297 of record NC_140611.1, read on the forward strand.
GATTTGGAATACCTCACCAAATTAACAGTGATAGAGGACCTTCAGTCACATCAGAAGTAATTCAAAAGTGTGCTAAAACTCTAGGAATAGACTGGAAATATCATGTGCCATACCATCCTCAGAGTTCAGGAGTTGTAGAAAGAATGAATAGGACCATAAAAAATCGCCTGACTAAAGCAATGATAGAAACAGGAATGACCTGGATCAAACTATTTCCTCAAATCCTCTGCGAGATTAGAATGACTCCATCCGCAGCAACCAAATTATCTCCATTTGAAATAATCATGGGAAGACCGTTTCCAACACCATGGTCAGCCTCCAGAGGGGCACCGCTATTGGAAGGGGACATAGACACTGCATTGTCTGACTATGTTCATAACCTGGTAGAAACACTGAATAATAACTATCAGAAAGTTTGTCTCTCTCAGCCTCTCCCTTCCACAGATCCAACCCATCCGTGGAAACCAGGAGATGCGGTGTTGGTGAAGTCGCTAAAACCAAGGGCACTCAGGGAGGCCGCGTGTTCCAGCCCCCAGACTGTACTTGCAGTGACGAGAACCAGCATCCTAACAGACGGACAACCTCAGTGGATTCATGCCAGCAGGGTTAAGACCAGCCCCACCAAACCACCTAAGGCGTCGGATCAAGTAGATGACGACTCAGGCGAGCCAGCGCCCGGATTCAATACACCTACACACGCACAATCACTGATTAACACACAACGCCTGAAAGAGCCAAGACTCAGAAAGCCCTTTGATCCCCCACCTGAACAACAACAAGGTACTCGAACATCCAGCAGGAACAGAAAGCCTAGAGTACCACACAATGTCTAACCTGATAAAGATAGACTCGTTTCATCCTGATAATGGAAAAAATGAAATGCCCATTGTCATCACACGACGCTTAGGTCTCTCGAACCTGGGACCAGGCCAGGAGACGACTGAAGAACTGTGTTTTTTTATATATTTAGATTATTAATCATATCTACTGCATTAACCTTAGGATTTTTATTTACTATTTTGTATTGTAAACTGCAACCCTGTTCACATTTCTACAAGCCACATTTTGCTGACAATACCTCATGCTCCACTTGGCAAGACACCCACCTAGTACAGCTACTTCAATGTATTTGCAATTAGCACAAATTGATCCTGAGGATGTGCCAGATGTTACCAATGATGATCCTGGTGTGTATATTGAACATTAGGCTGTGAACTATTACATTTTATGATTTGCTTTTTATATTATGTTATTACATTTGTGATTTTTCCTTTCTATTTGAGTTATTATTTTAAAAAAATAATAAAAGAGGGGAACTGTTAGGTATTTTAGTACCATGGGAGCATTTACTGGATATTGTTTTATAGTGACATTATGCAGGAAAACTCTGTCATTCAATAAGGCCCCTTTGTTTTAGTTATTTTTCTCTTTGACCCAAGAATTGATGTGTGAGAATCACAGGCTGGTACAAGGTTGAAATACCACAGAGATCACTCCCTCAGCTACATTAGTTTCTTAATCTTTTAGGAGACGCCTGTTGAAGGCCAGATGGTTTGTTTCAGAATTCACTAATGAAAGAACTCTTTATTTCGTGCCTTGAAAATATGTCGCTGAGATAATCACAATTGTAGCTGAACTGATACACTATACAAAGGATGCTTCTTCACCCAAGGGCAGAAAGACGCTCCCTTATCTTGGTCTGTACTGGTTTAAACTGAGAATCTGCTGACTCATGAATTTGTCCCTCTATATAAACTGTTGTACTTGTGAATAAAGTTGAGTCAATTTGGGAAGACAACCTGAAGCAGTCTCTGTTTTCTTGTTCTCCCAAGCTGCTCCCGAGCTCGTACTAACACGCTGAATGGCATGCTTGAATATTACTTGAGAATATATTTGACTGTGTTACAGACTAAGGTACATTCTCTGCTGATAGACGTCCACGCCTCGGAGGAAGCCGATCCACGGATTAGGCCCTGGAAGCCGTTTCCTTCAGTGATAATGTAACACATTATCACAGTTTAGCGCGTTGGGTTGTGTTGGATTGTTACGTTTTTAAAGCTTTGTAATGCGACAGGTGCGATAGCCGACACCACACCTTCACCTGACGTACAACGTGACGTATGACGCACACGTTGGGTATTCACTTTCAAAACAACACTGGGGATAGAAAATAGTGCTCGAGGTGGTTAATGCTCCTTTCGCTGGTTGCCAACCACCATTAAATAACAACAAGAAGAAAATATTGATCTGCTTCTCTTAGTTTTGCACGTTTAAGCCGCAATTCAGACTCAAAAAAAGCTGCAAAGCAGGAGAACGACATGGCCATCAAATATTCTGTGCCACAGATACAGTTCGCTGCAGCACAGAGTGATGATGAGACCGTTAACATGTGCAACTTAGAAGTAGTCAGAGGTAACTGGATGTTCAATCGGGTTAAATGCAAGGTTGATTGGATTATATCTGAAGATCGTATGCTAATCGTGGTAACTCTGCTAGACTCCAAATTGCTGCTCGTCCATGCGGGAGTATCTCAAAATTAAATGAAACCACTTAACACTTTTTCCCTAAAACGGACTGACATGGGACACATTAAAGTTGGATCGGAACCTGCTAATCAGTCTGAAGGTAAGTGTTTTTTTCACTTATTCGAGAGAAGTCCGAAATGCGTTCTTAGTACTGTTTGTTTTGACTTTTAAGCTACCCTACCAGGATATTTTCATTTAAAGACAAATTGTCAATATCTCTGAATGTGGAGACTCAAAAGACTAGTTAGGTAATTTGCCGATGGATTTATGAGACTTGATAGAAACTTGGACGTTTGCAACAGGTGAATCGGTGAACTACCGAGGTTGCGCCCAAATGCTTAAAGCTGTTAGCTGGTCAGTGTTTTCAGGTGTGCTTGTACTACCTGTACGGTGCGGAGTGCTGACTAAGTCATGTTAAACCCATTAAAGCGTCGAGCTCAAATATCTTTTCATTTTTGTGCACTGTTCTCTTGTTGGCACACATTTTCTGTTTATTGAAGCCTTTTGTGAATAATTTTGATCATGTAAAAACTGGGAATTGGTCCCTATTGACAATACTCTTATTTTTTGCATTGAATATGTCATTCAGGAAAGGTAATTGGTCACTGAAGTTTTTGCAACTGTGTATTTCTAAATTTTGTGGCTTCAGTGCACGCAAATTTATATTGTTCAGTTTGCATGTTAAAAGCCTGCCAAGCACCCCAAGGCTGATTATGCTTGGTAAGAAGTCATTTATGACATAGAGCTGATTAGACCATATTAAAATTTCTGTTTGGCACAGGAGCTTTTCGTGGACACAGGTATCCAGTCTCTGTTTTGTTAGCTCAAATTTCTGTAATTTCCTTTATAAACCAAGGTTGTTGGACATGTGTCTCAGTGAATCCAGCAAAGTAACAATATCAAATTTCACATTACATATTACTGATCAACAGTAGTCTAGCTACACCAACAGCAGAAATACTGAAGTCAATACTGTAAAGTTTAACAGCAGCACAAACTATAAACTCCAAAATAACCATACAGTTGATTCACCTCCGGTACTTTAACTGGGCTGACTCTTTGTTAGGTGTGTTTAATGTGCAGAATAATTCCCAATTATATACAATTATAATATGTTAAAATGGACCTATGTACACAAGGCCATTAATAATTAACTGTACGTAGGTATTTGCTTTATGACTATCTAGACAGTGTGAAGAAGTGAAGTATTGAAATTATTTTATGTTGCATAATGACAACATGTTGCCCCTATACATTTAAGGACAAAGTTCAATGACCGCCACCTGCTGGATGGTGAGTGCAGAGGGGCGTGTAATTGTTGAGCTGGACAAAGAGAACACCTGTGCTGATGCAATGTCAGTCTTCTTTGGTTCATTCTATGTATTGAACCTGGAATACCAGGAGTCAGCGGGTGCAAGGTTTTTTGTAAGGATAAACCCTGAAGAGGGAACAAAATGTACCTCCAAGGTTGGGACAAGCAGGAAGACTGGGACCACTGTGAAGCGAAAGGTTGTTCACATTAACCCTCATGTCACAACTTTCCTCCAGTGGCTTACTGAATTTGAGTGGAGAACTTCAAATTAGGGAAATTAGTAAATTTCTTGTATAATTTAAGTGACCAATGTGTTGTTACCCATGTCTCCACAGATGATCCATGGCCCATGCTTTCTGGACATTTACACAAGACGAGCAACAATGAAGACAAGCTCTCTCGCCATCTTGCAAGACGCTGTCTCTGTCCAATAGGTTTTTTTGAGTGCAACAGTTTTGATTTTTTTCCCTTCTTTTACCCATCCATCCATCCATTCACTTCCGCTTATCCTTTTTCAGGGTCGCGGGGGGCGCTGGAGCCTATCCCAGCTGTCATAGGGCGAAAGGCGGGGTACACCCTGGACAGGTCGCCAGTCTGTCGCAGGGCCAACACATAGGGACAGACAACCATTCACACTCACATTCACTCGCACATTCACACCTAGTGGCAATTTGTATTATCCAATTAACCTATCCCCACAAGCTGCATGTCTTTGGACGGTGGGAGGAAGCCGGAGTACCCGGAGAGAACCCACGCAAACACGGGGAGAACATGCAAACTCCACACAGAAAGACCTGATGGTGGAATTGAACTCAGGACCTTCTTGCTGTGTGGCAACAGTGCTAACCTTCTTTTACCCGTTTGTTAAAAATTATTTCAGCTACTTACACTTTAATTGTCACATGTATTGGCTCACCCTACAAATCAATGAACTCAGTCCACAAAGCAAGATCAGGGTTCAGTGCAGGTCAGTCAAGTTCCTTCACACCACACACGCTCATCCATGTCCTTGTGGACCCTGTTTTGTGCAATGATTTGGTCGTGTGAGCCAGTATTTTGGACAAAGTGTATATAAAGGCAGACGTGTGGGGCTTGATATTATATCCATTACAATTCAGTTTGTTTGTATGGTGCCAACAAAATGAATGCCAAGGCACTTCACATTGTAGGTTTGAGACCCTACAAAATATAAGTAAGGAAACCCAACACTTGAGCATGTGTTGTCTGCCATGATATGGATATGACATAATATTGTTATTGTTTGTACAACCATCTGAGAAAATAATGGATTACATGGTTTAGTAAAAACAAGTGCTTCCTCAATGAAAATATGTTTTCAGTTCTTTTCAGTTTTTGATTTTGGAAATGTGCATTTCAGCAGGGAAGAATCAGAATTGAAATAAAGTGGTGTAAAGCACATGAATTATATTTTGTGTGTGTGTGTGTGTGTGTGTGTGTGTGTGTGTGTGTGTGTGTGTGTGTGTGTGTGTGTGTCCATCCATCCAATTTTTTTGGAACCCTCCAGTCTCTTACAGTATGTTACTGTTAGCTGAAATTACGGTAAATTACGACCTGTTAAAAGAGTAAATGACCGCCTGTTAGGACACGGTGTCCTCTAGCAGAGATGAATATTTTTGGTACTGATGATGCGTACCAACGGTAAGTTACTGGTTAATATATTGCAGTTTATTACCTTGCAGCGGGCTTACAGTGACATACCGTGAATAAACGGTAGTATACCAATTTATTAATCACAGTATGATGTTACTTTGTTGACGTAATTTACGACATAACGACATAACGGTATCTCACTGACATAACTGTCGCCAGTGAGATACCGTAAAAAAGGCTACGGTGCGTTACCATAATTTGTCCAAGAGTATTATACCACACCAGCAAAAAACGGTATCATCCTGCAGAAAGGTAAGCTAGCGTAACACGGCGTCACGATATGACGCTGGCAGCAGTGACGCCAGTATGTTACCGTAAAGTGGCGATGAAAAGTCTAACGGTGCAGATACACGGAGTAATCAGAAAAGTTTAGCATGAATCTGGACATTAGATTTAAGATTTAAGTTTTAAGCTTATCAGATATCACTTGTTAGAAGCTCCTTACCGTTTGAAGAAATCTCTTCTCAATCTGCTGTCCTCTTCTGCTTGCATCTTTTTTTTTTCATCTAACACTGACGTTATTTTTTCTCCGTGAAAAACACAGCAACTCATCTTATCCCGGGGTGCCAGGAAGTCGAGCTGCGGATCTCAGCAGAAAACTTTTCAAACTGATTGCAGGTTGATCCAGGTATACATTTGAAACAGGTTCTCCTCGGTGACGTGACAGTCGGAACGCATCTGCGTAACCATGGTTACAGGGGGACGCTTTGGAGCTCTGCTGCTCAGCAGCAAAATATTTCAGATCAATATGTAAATACTCCAACTCTAAAACCAAGTAATATAAATATGCTGCATATGTGTATAGTGCGTTCATGTGTGTGTGCGCTGCGTGGTGACGTAGGCGCGTGCATGTGTGCCCCGGTCACAGCTCCTTTCAGCATGGCCGGAGGTAAGTCACTGCCACTTTGCTCTCAGCTAATTAAAGTTTGTTCAGATCCCAAGCTGCAATGTGAATACAGCCAAACCGCCGCGTTTTTATTTGTCATTAAGAGACTCATTCGGGATAAGTTTTGTGGAGGGCGGAGTTCACTAATATACGCTTATGAGTTTTAGCCGAGAACGCAGCTAAAATGCTAGCATGCTAAGTTAGCCTGATTGCTAGCGGCTACTCGCGGCAGTCTTTTTTTAACAGCATGCACTCTTTTTTCCTTCGTCAGGAGAGGTGTACTGGCAGTCGCGTGACACACACAGATCAGACACATATTTCTGTGTTGCAGGTATGGAGATGTTCTTATGTTTTGGAGATGCTGTCTTTCATTCATTGTTTTTATAAGTACAGTGTTGTACTGCCTGTTAGATGGCGGTTATTAATATAATTGTACTGAAGTATAATGTTTGAACTATAAGTACCAGAATATTGGGTCCTGGTTATTGAATTGTATTTATCTGACTGTTTATTTGTTTTTGAATTATTTTGTTTATTGTTCTTATAAGTTGTTTTTGATGTTTTTTCAGTGACATATTATTTATTTTGTGCTTTTTGTTTTTGAGAGCTTAAGTTAATGTTTTAAAACAATTTGTTGTATTTGATTCATTATATTATTGTAGTGTTAATGAAGCTGCAGACACAGCTGCTTTCAGCATGGCCGGAGGAGAGGTGTACTGGCAGTCGCGTGACACACACAGATCAGACACATATTTCTGTGTTGCAGATGTGCAGTAAAGAGCCAAAGACCCAGTACTGTCTCCTGCCTCTTACTTTCACGCCAGAACACAACGCAAGAACAACAGGCGTAACACATGAACGGGTTACACATACTGAGGTGAGTTGTTGAGGATATGTCGAGCTGTTGATAAGCACGGCTGTTTCTGTGCTCTTATATACTGTTAGCCTGTTTTGCTGGCGTTAGTGAAGCTGTTTTCAACTGGATGTAACATTGTTGAACTCTGATGATTAATGAATAAACTCTCGATGTGACGATGTGAGCATGTAATTGTAACCCTGTGTTCATTTAGTCGTTTGATACCGTTTAATATCCAGTACATCTATTGGGTGTTTTATAACATGCCCTGGAATCATTTTAAGTTTTACAATGCCGGTGATTTACGACTCTTTCGCGACAGTCAACTGTGGCGTAAACTCTGGCGGGTCTCAGAGCTAGCTTATGTGAGCCAGCAGTGACATCTATACATGCAGTAGCCTTAAAATACTGATTATTTATTCTCCTGCTAGGTAAGAATTTGTGTTTTATACGTTTATTGTCACATTGTGCGCCATGTTATTGTTTCGGTGAAATGAATTTCTACAATGGCGGACTTAGACAAAATAGTGTTACTGTTAATTTGACTCTCTGCAGTGTTTAAATGCTTACATATACACACACAGTTACTGTCCCGCCACACGTAGGACTCAGTTCTGCTTCTATGCCCCATCTTTGTTTACTCTTTCCCACCCAACAAGTGCATAAATAAGATGTTAAAAACGTCATCATCATATCAAACATGATCGATTTGGGGGGAGTTTGTTTGGCACATGCTGACTGCATCCTAATTATAACCAGAAGAGGAGGCGAGAGCAGAGAACGAGAGTGCAGCAGTTTGGTCAAAGGAACAGGTGAAGAAGAGGTGAGCATCCAAGAGACGAGCAAGAGGACAGTTTCAAAGCAGACATTATGGCACAATAAAAGCTGTAAGAGCAGAGATTCATTCATATCTTTACTATTTTTCTTTAGCTTCTACTCCCGCTGCTTACAATAAATCTGAGATAAAGAACAAACAAGAACAACTCACATGGCATTGATTGTTTAGTTCAGTGTCACTCTGTGATTGTTTGACATTTCATATAAATGTGACTCTAAAATATAGTCAATAATATTAAAAAGCTGCTGTTACTGAGTGAAACTTGAAGGATTATGATAAACTTCAGTTCTTACTGAATCTGTAACATTGCTTTTTTTAAAATTGTTAAATGACTTTTGTGTCACTGCACAGTGAAAAGCTCACTTGATGTAGTGGTGAGGCCATGTTCACCACTAGATGGAGACAACCTGGCACAGGTATTTTCTATACACTAAATTTCACACTGAAAAGCCTTGGTGGGAATTGTTGTTTCATAGAAAGTAAAGGAAAACATGTCTTGAGGTCTTTTTCCAGTGTTTTCAAAATTGTGTTTTTCACATACACATCAAAACTTCACACAGACAAACACACACACAAAACAACAAAATATGTCAAATTAGGGAGGGCAGAGAGCGCAGCCTTTACATTGTGTTATTGTAGAGTGACAGGAACTGCCTATGAGCTTCTAATCAACCAGAAGTGTTGACGGAAAATCTATCAAAGGAAATACATTGATGAAAATCAAAGAAAAGAAATATTTATGTGATGTTCCATTTTCCTGAGAGCTGATTGGCTTTGATGACCCCTTCAAGTACTACATGCTACTTTGTCCTGCTAGTTAAGCCTGCTGTCTGTTCTCAGGCCTCCTCCTGTTTCACTGCCATATATCCACCACCAGAGGGCTCCACTGACCTGCCTGCCGACATCAGAGCACACCCCTGTGTCATGTGACCTGGCAGGAGTAGCAAAGCTGGACTCAGACCTGGCCAGGCAAGTTCAAAGGCAGCTGTGGTAGAGAGAGTATATGGGCTCAAATTGTGCTCATAAATATTTTGTACTTGTAAATCAATTTGTGTGTGTATGGGATCAGAACGATGCCACCTTGAAATGAAACCGAAAAAAATATTGAAACTGAAAAAAATATTGAAACTGAAATAAATGTACAGCGCGGCTGCGGTCACGGACAAACTTGCATGTGTCTGTTCGGGAATGGCAGATGCTGAGAGGTCCAGCGTTTACATTACCGGCTATTTCAAAGTGACAGCCTGAGGTGTTCTTCAGTAAATTGGACTACCAGACAGGAGGACCTGAGGCCCCACCGTATTATTTTCGGTAAGTTAAATGTGTGTGTAAGCTAATCCGTAACTTAGGTCCTTAGGTGAGCACTCGGCTGTCGGGGAAACTTGTTTTGTAAAGTTCGTTTAGCTAACCCGTGCAGGTGAATGAATTTACCCTGACTAAAGAAATCAAGAGAAACGCACCGGGCTGCTCAGTGACTAACCACGGTTACTGTACTTTTATTATGAGTATTATACTGTAAGAGCAACAGGCTGGACTCTGCTTCTGCTCCTGTGCAGAGCTGATTATTAATAAGAAGCTCGGTATACAGACAAGGATAACACAGTACCCAGGCTAGAAAGACAACTCCAGTTTGAGGCGCATGTCCTCCTGACATTTGGTGTTTGTGTTAACGATCCAATGGAAAAGCTTTGATGGGAGTGAGCTGTTCACTTGCACTATAGCACACAAAACGCTGCGCTGAGCACTGAGTGTTGCATCCGTGTACACACTGCATTGCTTCATATTTCACTCGTAAAGTAGGAAATGGGTGGAGCAGTTTATTAAAAGGGTAAACGTACATGGGTTTGATTGTAAGGCCCAAACAGAGCTGGCACAGGTCTAACAAGCTTGTGCATGAAGGGACAAACTGAGTGTGACATAAGGAAATGCTTACATGTGTAATTATCTTGATTACTGGTGAAGGACTACGTCACATGTAATCAAACATGACTCATTACTTATAAAAACCCTTTAACTAAAAGTGTATCAGAAACTCTCCTCTACTGTTTACTCTGTTTATCACCCAACAGTGACCTCGACCCTCTTCAAGCTCCTCACTGGTCAGTTCGAGTCAGGACGGCTGAAAATCCTCAGTGTTTACTGGGTAAGTTAAACTGATCAGTGGGACACTCAGGAACGGAGACCATGATGCTTTGGGGCAGACCACAGAGGTTTTACTAGTCAGTACAGATTTCAAACACACCGCTACATACTACATTAAGGTCAGTGCATTAAGTGCACTGACCTTAATGTTGTATTTTTCTGGTTGCTAATACACTTGGATCCATTACAAACATACACATTGTTGTGTGATGTGTGAAGACTTTTTATGGCTTTGTTTTTTGTCCGAACAGCACAGAGGAAACTATTTCTAAGCCAAGAGGCTAAAATTCATGCACCAAATGATACGCAGCAGATAAGATGGATGTAATCAAGCTACCGATAGAAAGAACATAATCAAGGACAAATAAAGTGTCTTTTTTTCCTCATTGTTCTCTGTGTGGGCCTCCTACTTCCTCCGTGTGGTAGTTTGACTCGTACTGATGTGGCTCCTCTGCTTCTTTTCACAAACAGTTTTTCCTTCCTGGTCACTGTTGAGCCCGTCACACTCAGCAGCTCGAGCTCGAGCTAAGACAGCCTTGAATCTTAAAACTACAGCCGTAATTGCATTTATGTCTTAGAGTGCTGGCCACAGATATTGATCCCATCTGACAGCAGCTCAGTAAAGCACAAGAGCGTCATCTTAAACAGGATATCAGGCAGCGTTCTTATTTTTATTGTCTACTTCTGGTCACATCCTGCTTTTGCCACTGAGCAATCAGCATCCTGTGTTTTATCATGAAGTGATGACTACGTGAGCTCCACTTGTTTAATTCTTCTAACATCTATAAAACAACAGAGTTTCTAAATGACAGACTTATTTATTTGTGTTTGTGTCTCAGTATCTGTTTCCAGATGCTGCTGTGGAGAAGTCTGACTTTAAGAATAACACTCAGCTGTCCAACTCCAGTGGGACATCGGAGCAAGAGAAAACCTCTGATTATGTATGTTTGCCTCTTCACCACTCGCACACTCAAGGTTACACTCAGGTCAGGTCCAATATAAGTTTCAGAGTGAAGACGGGCTCAGTGCTGTCAGTACTTTGTCAGGATTTTTATTAGAATGTATTAAATTTGGTGTCCTGCTGTTTGATTTCATGCTGGTCTTTTCCCTCGTTGTAGAAGCTTTTCCACCAGCTGAAGTCAGCCCCCAGTGACAGTCTGACCTACCGTCTGGCTCTGTGTGTGTGTCTGGTCAACTATTACTACGGTGGGCTGCGGGCTGTTGGACACCTCTGGCAGGAGTTTGTCCTTGAGTTGCGTTACCGGTGGGAAAATAACCATCTTATTTGTGGGTGGGTACCTCACAGGCTCGTGCTGCTTTGATTTTAAAGATGTCACACATATTAACATTTTCATTTTATAGCAGGTAAAATAAGTATTGAACACGTCAGCAGTTCTCTAAGCAAATATATTTCTAAAGGTGCTTTGATGTGAAATTATCACCAGATGTCGGTAACACAGGGACATTAAACACACAGACATTTATTTATTACTTTATACAAATGTTGGTGATGACAGTTCATGGCAGCTTCTGTATGGAGAAACCAGTCCCATCATTGCTCATGACTTTGACCCACTCACCACACAAACAGTCTATAAATCCCGAATGCTCCGTGGATCCTTCCCACAGATTCAGCTCAGGTGATTGGCTGGGCCGTTCCAGCAGCTTTACTTGATTCCTCTGAAACCAACAGTTTCCATTGGCTGTGTTTGTGATCATGGTCTTGCTGAAACATCCATCCTTGTTTCATCTTCATCATCCTGGTAGATGGCAGCAGATTTTAATCAACAATGTCTCCATTCATCCTTCCTGGAGTTAGATTTAATGGCTCAGTCCCTTTTGCAGCTTGTTATAAAGTTTTTATGCATAACTTTTCTAAGCAATCACACATTTTTTTGGGAACATCAAAATCATAATGCTCCCACCTCCAGACTTCAGTGTTGCTGTGGTGTTTTTGGGATGCAGCCACCCAAACACGGTGTGTTTACAGCATTCAAAGAGTTTTGCTCTTAACAAAGGCAGTCGCACTTTTCTCCTCTCCCTTATCTTCCCTGCTTAGCCTCTTGTGTCCTTGTCTAGTCTCGTGTTTTTTGTATTACTTTTCCCTGGAACACTCTCTCACAGTCTGTTCTCTAAAACCTAAAAGAGGAATTATGGATTTGATCAACTGGTCCCTGAATGCAATTGACACCCCTTTCTCAACGAGAAGTCTGGGCTCGGGTGAGCCTGAGTGCTGAAGAGATCTACCTGTTCGGAACCATGGTAACAGGGTTCTGGCTGATCGGAGCTGGCTTGGCCCTGACTTATCGAAGAATTAAGAAAGCGGAACCGGCTGTTCAAACCCCCACAAGGCTGCCCGCTGGGATTCAAACGATGGGAAGAGGCGTGAGTTTCTCAAAATGAGCTCATTGAGTGCAGCATGGATAAGATCTTGGAGAAGCTTACGGCTGCTGTGAATACTCAGAATAAGACTTCTGAGTGCAAATTGGATCACATCTTGGAGAAGCTCACTGCGGTCGTTGTTAACTTGTTATTTTCTGTTATACTGCGAGAGTACTGTTGCCCGCGAAGGGTTGTTGTTGGTGTGGAGAAAAATGGCGTAACAAATAAAGCGCTTGGAGTGAGACTACGACGTCGTGTCTTTGAGTTCTCAGAATCGGCTCTCTGAGCACAAGAATGACAACATCACGGAGCGCAAGTTTGATAACATCATGGAGAAGCTCACGGCTCTCCAACGGGAGATTGAGAGACCAGTGTCGGAGTGTTAGAACAGCTTTGAAATTCATATGAGCTGTTCGCACTAAAGTAAAAACCTCCATCACTTATGCGGATACCCCTTCGGCCCCAGCCGTGGGCTCAAGGCTGGAGCCGAACAACAACTCCCTGATAACGACTGTGTTTAGACTGTTCTTCCCACTCCATGCAAGGCCACCTGGGTTGGCTGGAAGACTGTTTACTTAGCCTGGCAGGGAGGAGGACACTGTCTCAGCTGAACTCTGGACACGCAAACGCTTACACAGACATATATACACATGCAGATGTACACTCCTCCCCCCTCCAAACGCCTTCGACGCTTATTCCCCTCCGATGCTGACGGTGGATCAAGGAGACCAGCGCACGCAGGCCTGGATGTGCTGTCTACACTGGCTGTCTCTCACCCTTTACCCATCCCTGTTGCTTGTCATGTGTTTCTTTCGTGTATTAAGAGTTTTTTCATGTGCAGAGGTGTTTTTTCTGTTCTCAAACTGATCTCCCTGTTGGAGCTCAGTCTGGGGGGAGTTATTTTTTTTCTCCTTATCTTTCCTCATGTGGTGCATTTTCCATTGTTATGCCTCTCTGACCTGTCTTCCCCATGTGATGTTTGTGTCATGTATGTATGGTCAGAAGGGTAAGATGGCGCTGGCAAAGGTCGGCAGCCTTAACCCAATTTCCATTGGGGTCAGCCTTCAGGATCAATAAAGTTTTATTGAATTGAATTAAGTGACCAAACTATAAAGTTAAAGCGTATTGTTGTACCTATGCATTACACTGGAGCAGAGCTTACATACATTCTTACCTGCTTACACTCATCATTCATTCGTCAAACTGAATAAAATAGCAATAAAATAGGGTGGCTGCAGCTCAGGCGGTAGAGCGGTTCGTCTACTGATCGGAAGGTTGGTGGTTCAATTCCTGGCTTCCCCCAGGCTGCATGCCAAATATCCTTGGGCAAGATACTAACCCCAAATTGCTCTCCGATGCGTTCATCGGAGTGTGCGCGTGTGTGTGTGTGAGAGAGAGAATGTTACTTAGAAAGCACCTAGAAAAATGTGCTTGTGTGAATGGGTGAATGCACAAGTTGTGTAAAGCGCTTTGAGTGCTCAGAAGAGTAGAAAAGCGCTATATAAGAACCAGTCCATTTACCATTTAACCAGAGGAGTATTGCACTGGTTGGATGGCAGCAGCCATGGAGGGAGGGTGTAATTGTCCCGTGTTATGCTGGTGTTTTGTATTAGATGTAAGCTTACATTTGGCAGCATTAGTGAACATTCTACTGAATGTTACACAGGACTGTCTCAGGTAGGAGGGAGGCTCACTCGGTCCATTCACTGAGCTTAGTGTTCAGTGATCGATGGTCCAGGGGAAAAGCTGTTTTCTTAGCCTGGCTGTCCTGTTTCTTGAACAGGTGCTGTCCAGGATGAGATGAGATTTGATTGGCTCTCCTGAGACAGCGAGTGCTGACCATGTCCTCCAGGGAAGGAAAGGGACAGGCACTATTCTTCTGTGCTGTCTTAATGACCCACTGAGCAGTTAGCATACCAAGCTGTTAGCAGTAGGTGGGGACACACTATGGTGCTGTGGTAAAAAAGCCACCAAGACTTTCTTCTCCAGATGGTTCCTCCTCCTCCTCAGCATCCTGAGGTGGAGTCTTTGACTTTGGACCATGAGAGGTCCTCAGCTACGTGAGTCCCCAGGAACGAGGACACTCGCTGAACACAGTCTGCTTGATGTGGAGAGGAACGTGTTTCCCTCTGCTGAGGTCACATCTCCTTAGTTTTGATGGCGCTGAGCAGATGCTTGTGTTCATTGCAGCAGCCTGTCAGGTTTTTAACCTCCTGCCTGTTCGCCGTCTTCTCCGCTGATGATTGTCGCATCATCAGCAAATGTAACGATGGTGTTAGAGGGGCAGGTAGGTGTGAACTCATGAGTGTACAGGAGAGCAGGCAAAGACGCCTGTGGATACTTTATGAATGCAGATGATAATATTCTGCCAGCGTTTCACAGACTTGTTCAGCAAACTTTAAACACACTTCACGCTTCTCTTTTTTTCTGTGGCTCTTGCGCACATATTGTTTTCTTTGAAACAGTCGTACCTGCTGATTCCAGGCCTTTCTGTGGCTCTTCATAACTGGGCCTTGACTCTTCTGATAATTCTTTTCACTGGTCTGTGTGAAATCTTGTGGGAAGCACCTGGTCGTGGCCCATTTATGGTGAAATAATATTCTTTCCACTTTACCAAAAGTGCGCTGGAACCTTCAGTAGTTCTACTGTGACCACTGCCACCAGCATGTTTTGCAAAAGTCTTGAGAGAGCTCGTTGTTTTTACCCGTCATGAGACGTTTCTTGTGTGAAACCTGAATAATGAGACCATCAGTTGGGACTGAACCAGCTGATATTTGATTTGATATTAATTGGCGAGGTCTGTGACGAGTTACATGACTCTTTGGTGGCAGGACTCCTGGGCTGGAGGTGCGAGTCCCACTGAGTCTGTGGATGTTGTTGGACTGTCCTGGTTTCCCACCTCGGGATAAGCAGACTACAGTAGCGGTTTCCCTTTCTAAGAAGCGGGACTAGGGGCTGTGCTTGAACTTGGGAATGATACTCCAAAGCCTCCCTGGAAGTCTGTGACTGGGTCAGTTCGTTAGTTGAACCTGAGGTTGAGGATATATTTTCAGCCCTGGAGCTCCTCTGTCAGATGGTGACGGCATACAAAGTATCTGGTACCACTGTCCTCTGTGTGCTGCTGCTGTTGGTCCATCAGCTGTGGAGAGAGTGAAGAATAACTGATAATGAAAAGTTGTTGTTCTCGTTGAACTCTGTTATTGCTGCTTTATTCGTGGCCAACACTCAGCAGATATTGGCACCAGCCGATTTCAGTCGGGATCTCAAAGGACTTCGTGGAAGAGCAGAACCTATTTGCAGACATTTGTGGGACCTCGTTAGACTGTTGACTTGGACACAGACAGAAGACAGAAACACATTTTGAGACCAGAGGAGATGGATCTGTCAGAGTGGGGGCCCCCAGGCTGTGGAGTGCTTTGCCTCCATCATTATGTTGCTTTGATTGCATTTATTTTTATAAACAGCAGCTTGAGACTCATTTATTTAGCCTGGCTTTGAACTAGATTTGTGCTGTTTCATATTATTGTGAAGCACTCTGTGGTTCTTATCCTGTGCCATATAAATAAAGTCAAATGCTGGATGTCTGTACTTTGTCCAGCTGAGCCGACACTTTAGAATCGGGCTTTGGTCTTGTTGTCAGTCATGTTGGATCTCCGTCCGTCTCTAATAACAGACAAATGACCAAAATGTAAAAATCCAAGTACATAATACCAGGCACAAAAGCCCCTGCAGTGTTTGTGCCGTGCTCTAACTAAAACTTTGCTTGAAATTGTTTAAGCAGTATTTGTTTCTCTGTTAACACACTGGTGTTCACTCATATCCATCTCTGTGCTTCCTAATCTGCAGGCTGGCAGGTGGAGCTCCTGATCTTCGCTGTTGTCTTTTGCATCAGAAGTTCCAGGTAGCCACACAGTGCACAAAGTGCAAGGACTAATCGAACGATTTAAAAGACAAAAAACAACATCATGCACATTTGTAGACTTGCAACTTTAATTCCAGTGGTTTATCAAAAGTGTTGTGTTAACTTTGATAATTGGAACGATGTTTAGGTGATAAAGAGAAAAATGAATTCTGAGAGCTGATGCTCAGTGTGATACAGCATCTTCAAACTCCCAAACACCTGTTTATGTCGTGTTGTCTGTTGAACACAAGTAGCAGTGTTATGTTTCCATGTGTGAAAAGAGTTTTTGTTCCTGGACAGATGCTGAATTGTTGTATCGAAAGGAAGAAGGCCAGAGATGAATCTCACAAGGTACCCGAGGGGAAAGAAAAGGAACACAGGGTCTCAGGTGCCTGCCAGAAGAGCCGCCAAGGACCAGAGTGTGCAACCAGTGCTTCCAGTTCAACAAGAGAGATGTCTCAAGGAAAATCCTGGGACTCGTGGAGTGACAGCGAGGAGGAATTCTTCGAGTGCCTGAGTGACCAGGGCGAGACTGAGGCGACACAAGCTGAGGGCAGAGCTGAGGGCAGGCTGCACCCCTACAACAACATGACTCTGCTCAACTCTGCAGAGCCTCTCTATGTTCACAGGTCAGAGTCACTGCCTCACTGTGCAAACACATCATATGCTGTTATTTATTCCAAATACAGCATGTTGAAAATAATAGTCGGGGTCACACGGGGTGGAGCCTATCCCATACCATAGGGCGAGAGGCGGGGTTCACCCTGGACAGGTCGCCAGTTGCAGGGCGAACACAGAGAGACAGACAAACATTTAACCCAGAGGTGTCCAACTCCAGGCCTCGAGGGCCGGCGTCCTGCAGATCTCACCCTGTGTCAACACACCTGAATCAGATGGTTAGTTCAGCCTCTGGAGAACTTCCACGATAAGGATAAGCTTTATTTGTTGGTTGCCTGCAACTGAGATGACCTAATCGACCATAGATACAATGTACAAACTTAACATTGGGGATACAGGTCAGGCTAACTAGCAACAAAGGATAGCCCTAACCCAAGACACGTTGAGGAGGTCATTTAGCCATTGAAATCAGCTGTGTTGGATCAAGGACGCATCTAAAACCTGCAGGACACCGGCCCTCGAGGCCTGGAGTTGGACACCTCTGATTTATGCTCTCATTCACACCTGTGGGCAGTTTAGAGTCAGAGTTAACCCAACCCCACTCGCTCCATGTTCAAAGACCTGCAGTTAATAATTAGAACTAAAAGAAAGCGGTTGTAACAGTACAGAGGCGACCTTTGTGTGACAAAACCATGAAAGCAGATCTCATATAAGTGGTTCACAGAAATGTCATTAACCTCAGCTGAAGCTGACTGAGTCTGATATCTGTGCATCATGTTTCATTTTCAGGAACCGTCTTCTCTGTGCAGTTAATGAATGGGATATTAATGAATTAATAAAAAATGTCATGTAGGCTTTTACAAGTAAACTAGTGTGAAATAAGAGGACTGTTGATCAGCCTACGCTGTGGAAAGCTGTGACTCTGTCACTGACACGTGTGGCATGATGGATGCAGTCATGCTGGGAGAAGCTACGTGAGTGCAGAAACCTCTGATCACCAGACGATCACGTGGTCGTCAGTTTTCAAACAGCTCATTGCAGTTTTATAAATCATCTTCAGAGGTTATTTGAACCTTGTCTTTGCAGAGACCTGCAGATCTGAGGCAGTAATGCAGTGATAATGACCAGCACACAGTGTAAGTCATGCTGCAGCTGCCCTGAATCTACAGTGTTGGTTATTCCCACCATGTCTCTGTTTCTGATCCAGTGTGGACGAGCTCTTTATTCAGTCTGAACTGGTTTTAATACTAAAATACAATTGATTTGTTATTCATAGATTTTCAGATTTACTCTTACACAAAAAAGTAAAACATTTTTGTTGCCAGATCACACGTATTTACTTCCAGTCCTGAACAGAAGGAAATCGTTTTGATGCATAAATGACATTTTATGTTCAGTGACAGCCTGGTGTGCTTGGGTCCATGAATGCAGTGGTGTCGTGAGTGGGCCCTGTTCGAGTCGTCAGTGCCAGTATGAGGTGTCAGTGAATATATTTACACATTACTTCATTTAAAGTACGAGTTTGTGTCTCTGTCCACAGGCAGCCAACCCCGGCTGTGTCCTGGAGGATTTTGTGCGCTGGTATTCACCTCGGGATTACGTAGAAGAGGAAGTGGTCGATGAGAAGGGCAACACGATGGTGACGGGGACACTCAGTCCCAGGATGAAGATCCCAGGCAACATGTGGGTGGAGGCTTGGGAGACTGCCAGGGTCACACCTGCACGACGCCAAAAAAGACTTTTTGATGACACCAAGGAGGCCGAGAAGGTCTGAAGCAGGTCGTTCGTTTTGCCACATGCGTGTTTTAAGCCAAACGTGTTTACTAAGTGGATCACAAAGTGTTTTCATGAATGTTTCTGCTGATTTTCAGGATCAGCTTCTGCCATGGGACCGTTTTGGCTCATGTATGTTGAAGAAGTCAGTTTAACACAGATCTGTGCTCACAGACATGTTGAAGCATTTTCACATGTTGATGAAAAAGGATCTGATGCTGTCACACACGATGTTTAACTGACACACAGCAGCTCTCTGTGGTGTGATGGTGTTAAATGAAGAACAACTTTAAACCAGCTTCTATTAATGATCCGGTCGGCTTTATGGGAAAGGGACAAACAGTAACTGGGGTTAGTTGTTTCCTCACCCAAAGAGGGTCCTGGATTTGGACCCGGGCAGGTCCCTGCCAAGCGTTTGCATGTTCTTCCTGCACATATGAAAGCAGAGCTCGGAGCTCCAGTTTGCACCGTCACTGAAAATGTTGCCTGTCTTTTAAAGACATTGTTTATCCAAAAAGAGAAAGTTAAAAATAATGCTCACTGATAGTCTTATGACAGATTTAAAGATCTGGGTATGACTGGTCCCTCTGTGAATAACCATCATAGAGAAAGGTCACCGTTTATCTGGAGTCTTCTTCAGAGGCAGCCTGTTGGCTGTGCAAAAATATTCTGTTGATCTGAAAGAGCAAAAGGAAAACAGAAGCCAGGCAAACTAAACTTTTTGGGGGTTTGTCTTTAGGTTCTGCACTACATGGCGATGCAGAAACCTGCAGACCTGGCCCGTCACCTCCTGCCCTGTATACTTCATGCAACTATTCTGAAGGAAGAAGGTAAGTCCTCACCGTTTGGTTGAAAAACACGTTTATATGAAATAAAATCAGGGAAAATAACTCTAAGCCCACAGCAGGTAAATTACAGTAAGACCGAAATACAAAAAACTAAAGATATTAAAATAAGTACTAAGAAAATGAAATGCAACCCGAGATGTTAATGGAGAAAAAAACCAGAAGCTGCATGAATAAAAAAGTAGAAATCTTGGACGCTGCCAGCATAATGCACAGCCTTTTGACGGGGCTCGCACACAAACACAAAGCAGAGGATGAAGCATCACCAAATATGTTTCCAAGCCAAAGAAGATAAGATGAAGCATACCTGCGCAGCGGTGGGTGATGAGGAGAGGCCGCAGCGTGTCTGTCTTAAAGTGCAAGTTTGTGACAGTTTAAAGCTTAACAAGCTAAGACGCCAAACATCCAGAGCACAAAGACAAGTCAGAGGGCTTTTTCAGACACACTTCTAAACCGTCGTGCTCAACAGTGTCTCTGCTAAAACTGCGTCTGTGCTCTGCTCCTGTAAAGTTGCCTATCGAGTGCTTAATGATAAGGTGCATGGTAGCTGCTTTCCTCTGCAGGTGGACAAAGGAATGACTTCTCTGCAGACAGGCTCCTGGCAGAGCCACTGCAGAGGAACTCTTTACAATCACTGACTGTGAAACGTGAGGACTGTGTGGGGATGTGCAGACGGGGGCGCGACGGCTGGGAAACGAGGAGGGCTGCAAGTGGATGCACTGTATGATACACGCTGGCGTCTACACAGCTCAGTCCTGAGCTGAGTGATGTAATGACTGATTGCATCGACACAGTCATTACATCAAAATACAACCCCTTTTTTTCGGCACTGAAGCGAAACAGGCTCCGCCCACACAGCCGTTCTGTATCACAGCTGTGATGCAAAAAGATTTGGGCACCACTGGTATAGAGTGAATGGAACCCAGAACCTGGAAGTGTCCAGTGATGTGAGGGTAAAGGACGTCTCACTGTGTACTTTGGTGCACAGATGAGTTTGTGGTCGGTTCAGTGAATGCAGCCCATGAGCTGCAGAAAAAGCCCAAATCCTGAGCCCCCCAAGATTTGGGCTCAAGATGTGTTCTGCACTGCAGGCCCTTGGACTCCATCAGGGTTTGGGCCAGTTTTGAGCTCTTATAAGTATCAGAGATGGACACGTGATGTTTTCAGGGCTGCGTAGGCATGATGGGTAGAACATGACCCTGGTGTTAAAATGCAGGTAAATGTGATTTAGTTTGTTTACTCTAACTAGCTACCCAACCCTCACTGTGAAAGGAGCCTGGAAAGTTTCCCCAGCATGAATTTCTTTCAGTCAAGTTTTCTCCAGTAATGATCAGAAATCAGATAAAACCCACTCTTTATTTTATTCTACACACAATAAATTGATAATTATTCCAGGATACAGAAAAGTCTAGATTTCGTCTTCAGACTGTCACATCTGGAGCAGGGCATAATTTGAATTGGTTTTTAGAAGAAGCTAAAGATCTTTCAGTCGTGTTGCTGTTGTTCCCTGACACCTGCAGTGCAACCATTAATTTAGCTAATGAGAGTTCACGTATAATTATAACAGGTCTTAGTTTCTGGATCGTCTCTAAGTTGACGGTATACTGCTAAGACCAGTTCTGAGTCTAGAGACAGCCAATGGTAAGGACTAGTAAGGACATCACTGAGGAGAGTTTTCTAGTACTTTGGAGAAACCTCAATCAGCTAACGTCCTGCTGTGATACTCAGACCTTTTCTCTAATTAAACCAGAAAGCTAGTTTTCATTTATTCTATAATATCCCAGAATGTTTCAGCATGTCAGAAATGCTTTGGTGCATATCCAGGTTGTATGCAAATTAATTCTGATTAAGTCTGGACTACAAAATACAAAACATAGCAACAATAATGTCCTCGTTTCACTTCTTTAAAAAATGTATTTTGATCTTATGACACTTACTAAAAGCTTTACTTCCAGAGGTTGACAGAGACGCTCCGTGCTGATAACACGTGAATGTGTGAAGGTTTGGATCATATCTATCTAATAGACTCCAGTTTGTGCATGTAAATGGAGAGTCCTCTTCACACACTGAGGTTAATTATGGAGTTCCACAGGGTTCAGTGCTAGGACCAATTCTGTTTACATTATACATGCTTCCCTTAGGCAGCATCATTAGAAGACATAGCATACATTTACACTGCTATGCTGATGACACCCAGCTCTATCTGTCCATGAAGCCAGATAACACACACCAATGAGTTAAACTGCAGTAATGTCTTAAAGACATAAAGACCTGGATGGCCGCTAACTTTCTGCTTCTTAATTCAGATCAAACTGAGGTTATTGTACTCGGTTATTGTAGATGGCCCCGCCCCTCCCTGAGCCTGGCTCTGCTGAAGGCTTCTTCCTGTTTAAAGGGAGTTTTTCCTTGTGCCAAAGCACATGTGGGTATATTCCTGGACAAAAGGCTTAGTTTCTATTTGCAGATGTGTTCTGTGATCCTCTGAAATAGCTGGATTAATTAACTCCAATAATAATCCATCAAGACTTTGTGGATATGTTTTAATCTCTGTAAAGATTATTATAAAATGTTGTGAAGGTTTTGTTTATTTCAAAAGGATCTGTATTAGTAAGATAATAGTTTGCAGGTTTACTCGATTTTAGGCTTTTTCTCATGTTAACAGTAATTGAGGTTACAAACGTGGCAGGTCTTTCTTTTAATCACAGCTTTCTGTCACTCTGGAAACACTGTCATTTCTTCTCTTTCAGAGTCTGCTGAAGATATTCCATCAGTGCAAAAAACCATTCAGCAAGCTACAGTTCAAGCGAGCAAGCTCCTGCAGTCCCCCAACCAGGACTACAAGAAGTTAGAGGTCAGTGAAAACTCGACCGGACTTTCCACAAATAATTCAGTTTAAAAGAAAGTATCATTAGATTCACCCAAAAAAGTTTTGTTTTTAAATACATTATTGATTGATTGTTAACTGTGTTTTTGTTGTAGTTGAGTATGTGCTGTACATGAGGTGTACGTAGACTGGACAGTGTGCACCATGGCTGAGAACTTGGCTGATAATTATTATGGCCATTGATGGTTGAACCATGAAAACAGGGGTGTGGTGCAGTGGGATTGTAGTGGGAGCTGGAGTAACAAACTCCAGTGCTTCCTCAGTGATGGCTAACTTTTTTCTAAACCTAGGTAATTCCTTCGGCTGTTCCCACCTGGGCTCAAAGCTTTTATACTCTGCTGATATCGGATGTGTTTATCAGTGATCGAAAACAGAGACTGAGATTGTTATTATTGAGTTTGATCACACGTTAGGTGCATTAAACACCTGCTTTAATACTGTCCTAAAGTCTGAGAACAATCATCACTTCTTCACATATAAAAATGTTCTTCTCACTAGCACTCAGTATCCATACAGCCCCTTTTCTTTGAATAACACTGTACAGCTGCACAGCTAAACCCCACCATGTTAGTTCGGCTTGACTGGACAGTCTTGTTGTGTAAAAGCATTCTTGGCTTTCTCAAAGTACATTTAAGTATGCCATGTATCCACTGTGACTCCAAACACGCCTTTTACACCCCGAGACTCAGCCTATAACGTTCCACGTAGGAAAAACCACGTATGTGTATAAATGTGACAGTCTTGGGGTCTCATGCTGTCAGGATTGAGCAGACAGTTGTTCTTGTCCTGTGTGCAGGATTTCATTAACCAGCTGCTGAGCATGGAGACAGTCATCACTCAAGCTCGCTCGCTCAAGGCCAAGTTCTCCGTTCCTGAGGACGACAGCGGAGAGGCTGCTGATGAACTGAAGAAGTGAGTCGCAGAGTTTGAGCTGCGCTCACTGACAGCTTTGTTTGTGCTGTTGGTAACATGTAACCGTCTTCACCGTCACTATAGATAGTTAGTCAGTAACTTGTTGTCACGATGAATCTGTTTCACAAAGACGGCGTCTGAAGGATCACAGTCAGTTCACACGTTTCTTTCTCGCTCATGTTGGTGGTCTTATTTTATAGTTTTGGTGTCTTCAGGTTTTACATGTTCTTATTTAAGTGTTTTGTTTTGTGGGAATATTGTAACATTTTCCACATTGTGTGTTGTCTCTAGGTTTGTGAGCTCCCTGCTGGAGGAACCAGAGGTGGTAGTGACAGGAGCAGGCCAGGGCCTGGCTGGCAGTATAATCCACGGACTCTTCATCAGTGCTCAGAGGGTAACTCTCACTCTGCCTCCGTGTCCTTCCCACGTCTTGCTGTCAGTTTCATGTATACAGTCATGTATTTGTCATCTATAGAGACATCTTTAGAGGTACACACACACACCAGTCAACCACTTATTCAATATCAGCATCAAGAATAGGTCGGTGTCCCGGTCCTAGAACAAGACATGAAGTCAGCGCTGTTTTATTTTGTTGTGGGCAGTCTGAGGCACACCTGTGCACTACTCATGATGTCAGATCAGCATCCTGATGTGGCACACCTGTGAGGTGGGATGGATTATCTCAATATAGCAGATGTGCCCACTACCACACATTTGGACTGATTTGTGACCACTGTTTGGGAGGGATGGTTATATTGTGTATCTGGAATGAATTTTAGGTCTCTACGTCCATCCCATGGGGAATGGGAGCAGTAACAAAGGTGTTGCGTTTATATTTTTGTTGAGTGTATATACTTCATGTAGATGAAACTGGAAGGACGTGGTCAGCACTGATGTAAAGATGCGGTGTTTTCTGTCAGTGTCAGGAGAGTCTGCTCTATTGTAACGTTGTTTCTTCCTGAAACACACAATTGCTGCTGCTGTGCTGTGAAGCACGTTCAGAGCTATAAGAACCAGTCTGTTTAACTATCAATGAAAAATGAAGAATTATCAGTTTGACTGTGTGACAATTCTGCAGGAACAAAGTTGTGCAGCTCTCTCCACAGTGGAGCAGATCTCCTTCCTGTCTTTGACGCTTCTTTTTCTCTTTCTGCAGTAACAACTATTAATGTGCATTTGTATATGTTTACAGTGTTAGCAGAAACAAAGCTTTGGTGGCCGTGACTCCAGAGATGGAGCCGAGTATCTAATCGAATCATCGGTTTGTTCTTTAAGCCTTAAAAGTGTCCATGTGCTCCACACTGGATCCCAGATTGACTCTGATGCATCAACTGGAACATGAATCCAAAATCCTGCTCCTCACATACAAGGTCTTAAATAATCAGGCCCCATCTTATCTTAATGACCTTGTAGTACCATATCACCCTATTAGAGCACTTCGCTCTCGCTCTGCAGGCCTACTTGTTGTTCCTAGAGTATTTAAAAGTAGAATGGGAGGCAGAGCCTTCAGTTTTCAGGCCCCTCTTCTGTGGAACCAGCTTCCAGTTTGGATTCAGGTGACAGACAAAACTTTCCTCTTTGATAAAGCACATAGTTAGGGTTGGATCAGCAACCTTAATTAGTCTGCAATAGACCCTGTGCACGAGAAAATGCTAACTTCCTGTTTTAAGATCGGATGCAGGGTTGTACATTTCCGGTAGCTTTACTTTGCGGTCAATTGCTGCTGCAAAGATGGACTCCAAAATCATGTCCAAAATATGAAAACAGAAAGATGGCGTTAAGTTACAAAGAGCAGAAGGTGGGAACACTCACCACTGCTGTGTCATAAAAAAAATCAAATGATCAGTTTTGAGGTTTGAAGCGTGCGGATCGATTGGTGGTTTACATCACTCAACACAAGCAGAACTGCATTACAGAATCAGAAGCACATCTCTGTATTGATTGATTGATTGGTAATTTATTTCAACATGTGAACAATATACAAGTACATTTAGAAAAGAAATAAGAGAGAAAAAAATACTATACAAATTACATACAAAAAAAAACATTCTGATTAATTTACATGTATAGTGACAGTTCTTATGATTTAAACAGGCAGATGTTCAGCATTCAAACTACAGGTGAACAATAGTCAAAGGTTTCCCTGCTAGTCAAGTACACACCTACACAGCATGTCAACAAACCGTGGTAAGGGTCTCTATGCATGAGTATTTACGAAGGGTATGTTGTGACGTACCTTCAAAATTACCGCGGTCCCTCGCTATAACGCGGCCTCGCTGTTTCGTACATTTTTTTTGTGCAAGTTTGCATGCTTTTTTTTTTTTTTGCGCACAGCGCTTTGTGTTCTGCGTCCTGATTGGCTGCAGACTATTGTTGATCTCCTCCGTGCCGTCTCTCCTGTACAGTACAGAATCGCTGATTCATTAATGATTCATTGATGTTGAATTATCTCTCAGCTGCTCTGTTCTCATGTGCTGGACCTGAAAACACGGTTTGATCTTTGGTTTCTGTAATACTGGACTTATTTGTCTACGAAGGTTTGAACTTTGAGAGCTTAAACAAGAGAGAAACGTGTGAAAATGTTCATGTCTGTCTGAGTGTATAAAGTGTGTAGTGAGGGGTTTTACCTTAAAACATCTATAATAATTGTAAAAAATAAAGTTGGCTACTTCAGATTTCACCAATCGCATTTTATTTTTAGAACGTAACTCCCGCGATAAACGAGGGAGCGCTGTATACAAATACTGAGAAGTATAAAATTTGAATCCTGTCTCTCTCTGAGGCGCGGGGGGAAAAAATATCGACAAGTCGATCAACATCATCTACAGATACATTCGACATCTCGAGAAATGTAAATCGCCACTTGATTCGTCCATTTGGTTGAAAAACCCGACCGTGAACAAGGAGCGAATATCACACCGGAAACTAAGCGCTATGCCCTGGAAGTAGCATATGCTAAGGCGCACACAGGTCTAAGTTATAGGTCTAAGTTCCCCATAATGCACTGGGTGTTTCTTCTTCACTCAACATGTGTTAGTAGACCTCTCTGCATTCAGTCCGTCTGCCCCTCATCTATCGATGGATGTTTGTTAGAGGCTTTGGTTCCCACTGTCGCTCACAGACGGTCACCTAATGTTTCCTGTGTAACTGCAGGGTCTTTGCCTTATAACATAGAAGCAGCTTGAGGTAACTGTTGTTGTGATGCTGTGTGTGTGTGTAATAAAGCTCCCTTACTGACAGTGGGTCACCACAGCTTGTAGCTCCATGTATTTGATGTGGCACGTTTGCCCTCGCTGACACAACCTTAAAGGGATTTGTGTGTATGAATAAAGTTTATTGTTCATACAGTTCATTGCCGTATGTCTGTGAAAGGCTGAATGAGGGTTGTAGCTCCCTCAGCAGCTGTGGAGCGATGGCTCGTGGTCACCTGATTCAGCCCTGGAGATGTGGTTGGTTAGACACGCTGCTTTAGTTTACACTACAAACCACACTCACCTGTTTACACTCCTTTTGTGTTACAACCACCTTGTTACACTCAAACACCAGATGATGCATCTGAGCCAACTAAGGATTCACTGAGACTGAAGAAGCTCGAGATCATAAGAATTTGAGGCTCAGCTGATACAGTATCATAGGAGAATCCAACCATTGTATGTCAAGAGACTATAGGCAGTGAAAGCTCCATCTGGAGGAGGAACGACGTGGTTCAGAGCGTTGCCTCCTGCAGCTGGTGACATGTTCAGATTTCAGCTCTGTCGGTTAGAAAGTCTGTTTTTGTTTTTCATCTGTGTGTTGCTCTTTCATCCTTTTCTTCTTCCTGTTTCTTGCATCAGGCTGGCTGACTTCACCACTGATGAGGTAACCATGAGCAGTAAGCCTCGTGTCGCTCACAGTTACATTTAACATAGTGCGATAAACACACTCAGTCATTATAAGGTACATCCTCTCTAAAGGTTCACATAACAGACAAACAGGATAATAAAAATGATCTGGTTCTTTGCAGCGTCCTCAGATGAACAACACACGACATTATTACACGTCTCAGTATTTGTTACACTGAACACAAATATAAACACAACACTTTTGTTTCCATGAGCTGAACCGGATCCTGACTGGTTTTGCGACATGTGTGTCATTGTGCTACACATGTACGGCATATTTCAGAGTGGCCTTTTATTGTGGGCAGTCTCAGACACACCTGTGCAATATTCATGCTGTCTAATCAGCACCTTGACATGCCACACCTGTGAGGTGGGATGGATTATCTCAGCTAATGAGAAGTTCTCACTAACACACATTTAGACAGATTTGTGAACAGTGTTTGCGAGCAATGTTCCCTGTAATGTTTCATGTGTCTGAGCGAACACACAAACTCCCTGAGCGTCCCTTGGACCACTGTGAGTAACAGCAGACGTGTGCACTGTGGTCACGCCAGCATCCAAGTTACATGTTTATTAAAATAATCAAATTACAGCATTTACATTTATGTTAGACTACTTTTAATTAACTGCTTTAGCCCACTTACAATGAAAATTAAAACAATCTTCTTCATGACCTGTGCAGCATGTTAACACTAATGGAAGTAAGAATAACTTGAACTTCAATTTTGAAAACACAACTTTCTTTAAATAAAGCTCTGACTTGTATTATGAGTCTGTGGTCTGAGAGAGAGTCTGTAACTGTCTGCAAAATACAGTAAATAATGACCAATGTTGGGCAATTAATTATATAGTTACTTCTTCAAAAAAGTAACTGAGTTTTGCAAACAGAGTTTTTTGCAGCTGTTTACCTAAAAATGCAGCCAAGGTGTTTTTTAAATAAACATTTCAAACTATTTACAGAACAATCAGCTGTTCTGCATCAAATCTGATGCCACACAAATTATTTGTGCCGCTCCAAAAAATAATTTCTGTCCACTATGAGATGAAGGAGAACAACAGCCTGATACCTGCAGGCCTGACAACAGGAGATGTATCACTGCTGTAACACCTGTAACACTCAGCAGTCGCCTCATTGTTCTGACACACAACAAAACTGTTGACTACACTACACACTAACTACACACTAACTACACACTAACTACACACTAACTACACACTGACTACACAAGATTTGTGCTAAACTTGGCAATCGCATCTCAAACACCGCCGTCACTCCTAAAACTTCCCCCTTCCTAAACAACTAAATGTCATGTTGCCATATCATTTTTTGATTGGTCGACATGGTGCATTTTTCCACCAATAGGAAAGGCTGGTGGGGGTTTGTTTTGGTGTTGTTTTTGCTCACAGGCTTTCGAGCGTTTTCCTTATAAAACGGCGTTTTTACCGTTTCTTCCCGCAGTAAATATAAACAACGACAGTATTCAGGAAGAAAAACAAACATTGCAGATATTTTTATCATAACTCTGGTTTTACGCGGCCGATCAACACAATTTAAAAACTGGTATAAAGTCCACACTTTGTCCGTCAGTTGTTCCGTCTGTCCTGCTCACGTCTCCAATGGTTGTACACGCCACATCAGCCGCTTTGCTAAAACACCGGTGTTGGCACATAAGGACGCTGTCATAGCCTGTCAACCACGTTGATTAGCTGCGTATATACGAATGTGAATCGCGTGATTGGCTGGACTACGGGATAAGGTGGCCTCGTTCTGATCCCATACGGGAGCAGCCAGTCACTGACTAACACTGCAGAACAGAATTGTTAAAGTTTTCATTTTAATTTCAATTCAGGTGATTTTTTTTTTTTTTGTGCGCAACGCAGATTTTCTGTGCAGAGCCCGTGCCAGCAGTGCACAATTGTGCCAGCAGTGCGCAATTGTGCACGCGCGCAGCTTAGAGGGAACATTGCTTGCGAGTGTCGGGTCTTTTGTGTTTGTAGAAAATGTTTCATATCTTTGAGTTCAGCTCATGGAAAACAGGAGCAAAAACAAAAGTGTTGCGTTTATATTTTTGTTCAGTGTAAATGATAAAACATCAGGTTTGACCCAGAATACAGTTTGATCCACATGATGGCGCTGTGAAAAGTGCGCGCTGTACTGGTGGCACCAGTGTCCCCAGCCCACAGACCAGTGCTGCCACTAATCGTCATTAGCAGCATCTAAATGCTGTTTAAAGGTGGACTTCATCTGTCACACAGGAGCAGTTTGGCTTCGCTTTGCTTAAATAATGACCTGGTGTATTTCTGTATACACACCTGCTAAGGATCAGGTGACTTTTATAATAAAAGGTTAATACGTAAAACCTTAAAAATAAAAAGGGCTGTTTTTAGCAGTATTTAGGCTGCAGTCTGTGTATTATGTCCATGATATTCTACATTACAGTAAAAACAGTAATTATATAAAGAACAGATGGATCAGGATCCTGTCTGTTCTTTACTATGATCTCAGCTGATAATGAGGCTTGAAAGAGACATGTTTGAACTTTTGCATTGATCAGACAAATAAGCCTGCATGTTTGCATGAGCTTTACCTTTAACTGTAAAACATGAAGCCTTTATTATTAAAAAAACAAAACCCTTTTGGTGTCATACAGGTAAGAAAGCAGTGAAGTGTTTTTCTCTCTAACAGATGTTTCATCTGTTTTCTCTGCCGTTGCTCTGATGGGACCTGCAGGGTGTTTTTGGTGACGTGGAGGTTTGCACATGTTTCACTTGCTGCCTGTGGTTCATGTTCTAGTCCCACTGTGAAGCACATAGACGTGTCCTGACTTCCTGTCTGTCCCACACTCTGTTGTCTCTGTTTGTTGCTGCCAACAGTACAAGTCATCTTTGCAGATTTTACTGAATTAACAAAAACATGTTTACTGAAAGACTTATTCAGTAAACATTAGGGCTGGGCCATATTATACCGTTCACGGTAATACTGGTATAATGTTAGGCAATGATAGGAAAATGAAATATCGCGATAGAATATGAGTAAAACGCGCATGCGCAGTGCCTTTGTTTTCATACGCACATGGCCGATTGTTGAGTGAAACAGATGAACCAGAATTGGTTTGTAAAAATGGTGCAACTTCAGTGATGTGGAACTGGTTTGGTGTTTGTCCGTCAGATACACGACAAAGCACATTTTTTTTGCAGAACATGCAAGCGGCCGTCGTTACTGTCGTATTTGTCGGACTAAGATGCTCTTAAATCTGGGAGTAATCTGGGTCCTAAACTCCATATGGTTCAGGTCAAACAAACACTGCAGCATCACTGAGAGTTAAAAACTGTCTAAATTCTTTCATCTTTAATAAAACGATCAGCATTGCTGCTTTACCAGGTGTAACTATGAAGTTTAACTTCCAGGCATCCATGAAAACAAAAGTTATTACATTTAACGGAGTTAGAAGTTAGCAGGAAGCTAGCGGAAGTTAGCTCGCTAGTTTCGCTAGTTACCTAAGCATGATATAGCATGTTCTGACTGAGAGATTTCTGAAAAAATTCAAACGTACAGCTCTGCTACCACTTCCAACATAAATGAAGACAGGAAACTAAACAGCAGTGACGTTTGTAGGGTTACTGAAGTTGGGCTAGCTGGTATATAATGATGTGCTACGTGATCGCTAGCGACACAGCTATGTTAGCATAACATAAAGAGTGAAGCTGGAGGATGAACGCTAACACTTTTCCACTTATAAAAGTTAACGTGAAGGTTCCTGATGGTTAGAGACAAATACAATCGCATGGCAGGATGCTGTAAACGGACCAAACTCCAGTCAGGAGAACAACTGAGATAATCCATCCACAATACGAGGTTAGTCATTAATATACTGCAACAACATGGGAACAGAGCAGCTGCCAGAGAATTCAACATTAATGAATCAATGGTACAGAAGTGGAGGAAGCAAGAAGAATGAGTTTAATAAAGTTTGATTTATCTGACTGCTTTGTTTCGCTTAATGTGCGTTATAATCCCGTGCACCGAAAACTACGTACTGCACACTGCAGTTTAATGTTGCAAAGCAGCTCTTTTTAACTTCAGTGGATATTATACATGGTTATGCTCAGGATATGTCAGCCCATTTCTACTGGAAATGCCTTTTGGTTAAACTTTCAGCAAGGAATTTGCATTTGCACTGTTACATTTTTATAAAGCTTTAATGTACATAAAAACCAGCTTCTTGTTTAAGTGAAAATAAATGGAAGGTTGTCTTTTTGCGCTAGTAATGTTGTGGAGTTGTATTTTGTCTCGCATCAATTATATCGTCAGTTATATCGTTATCGCAAATTTTCAAATATATATCGTGATAAATATTTTTGGCCATATCGCCCTGCTCTAGTAAACATGTTTGTTACACTGAGACTGAAAAAGAGATCCCTGTTTACGCTCATAGAAAACGAGCCTCTGTTTTACTTTATTGAAATCATTTCTAATCACAGACAGGATCAGCAGCGTGCAGCTGCAGTGAGGTGTTAGTAGAGGAGCTGTGTTTGTGAGCTGTAGTCTGGATCAGGTCTCTGTGGGAGACTCGGTTACAGTACTTCTGAATATCCACGTGTCCACCTCACACAGCACATTTCTTCAGAATCGGTTGCTGTTTGCTAACATTTGACCTTTGCCCTTTTAGGCTGCCCTTCTGGCGCCCGTCGATAAGGACTTGGGATCTGACAAGAAGCAAACTGGGGGAAGCAGCAGAGTACCAGACTTCCCTCCTCCAGCAGGCCGGGAGATCTTGTTGCGCACCTGTGTGCCGCGACCAGCAGCGTACTCCAAGGCGCTGCCTCAGCGGCTCTTCTGTGTCCTGATGAGGGAGGAGTTTAGGTTGACCGGAGCCTTTTCCACAGACACGTCCTTCTTTTAAGTCCTGTGAACAATTCACACCTGGGATAAAGATAAGTGAAGGACACAGGATGGAGACTTTCACATGTATGAACGTGGCCATGGAGTAAGATCATAGAAATACATTTCTTCATTTGTTTGCTTTATTTGTAAGAATGGTGCAATATTTCAGCATCTACGGCTCGCCCAAGCTTAAAAGCAGGAAGCAGTATATTACTGGCATTGATTAAGAAGCATTTATGGCTTTGTCTGGAAATATGTGAAACTACATCCTTCTCTGTATTCATAAATCTGCAGCTTCCTGCAGCTGTGATAAAACAGTTTCACACTAAAACCTTCATTTTACCTTCAAAGCTTCTCTTGATGCCTTTTTAAGGAAATGAAATTTGTCGTTAGGATGGAGTTCCCCATCCTGCACTCACCACACGCTAACACAACCTTCTCAACTCTGATATTTAGTAGATTATATTTCAGTTGCAGGGATTGGTCCTGATGGTAAACATGAGAGCCGGTGAGGACTTCATGGGTCGTTTCAGCTGAGCTCCATCCTCCAGCATGTCCTGCTGCTGGATTAACACACAGCTGTTTGTTTGCATCCAACCAGAACCAGACCGTGCAGATCTTATTCCTGTTCATAAGCTGATTGTTCAAACATGAAGCTCTTTGACGTTGTATAAAAACTGAAACGACACTTTACAGCTGACTGTGATGTTTTAAATGGAGCTGGTTCCTCGAGGCGCGTCCGACAGCATGAGGGGAAAATTGGTTTTGTAATATTTTCTTTGTTTTGTTAAGGGTGTATCCATCCCATGATACAGACACATACAGTTTAAACGAAGCACTGAAACTTGCACATATTTATTATAGATGCACTGAAGCTAATCAAGATATTTGCTGTCAATCTGTGGCTGCGATTAAACACTTTACTGGAAACTTTATTAACTAGTAACTTCATCAGTCATGACAGAAGCTAATATTTCTGTGCTAACATCGTTTAAACAGTAACAGCTTTCCTCCAATATAAGCTAACGTTTACACCGTAACTTTAAGCTAGCACCATAAAGACGGTAAAACACGTAATAATATCTACAAATGCATCTTAAAGCTGTTATATTAGCACTCGGTGTATTACTAAGATAACCACATTAACATTACTGACACTCGCTGACTTTTAATAGTCATTCTATAAATGCTGTCCGTTTAAATGGTCTTACCTGTACCCACTGCATATCCACCGGGTTCCAGCCAGAGTGGATTCTGGAGTCTTCCACGCTCCTGTTAGTGATCCTCCATCTGGATGGATGAGAACAACCTTCTGAACAATCTAGCAGGAGATGGCCCATATCTATGGGACTGATTTGTGCTAATAACGCCCATTGTATGGACTGATAACAGCCGAAGCGGGTGAATAAAGTCACCCAGTAGCTAGCTGTGCCATTACCCAGCATACATCACTCCCTCCGTAAATGCAATAAACGATACAAAAGTATCGTTCTACCTGTTTTTCAGGTAGTTGTTTACATTATATAATTTATTGTGTTCAGTATACGTCACTACAATGTGATTTGGAAA
The DNA here is from genome assembly GCF_057381915.1 of Diplotaxodon limnothrissa. Classification (NCBI taxonomy): domain Eukaryota; kingdom Metazoa; phylum Chordata; class Actinopteri; order Cichliformes; family Cichlidae; genus Diplotaxodon; species Diplotaxodon limnothrissa. Next base: position 58,177 of record NC_140611.1, read on the forward strand.
ATGTCTAAATATACCGACAGCAGGCACTTCCGCGGCAATCTCTTCAATCGGAGGACCCTTCACGTCAATTCCCGACGCGAGAGGGGTACCCTGCGCGTCCATAAGTGCAGCAGAGGGAGCCTGACCATGCGTCACACGTTTGACGAGTTGGGAGTGAGAACGTGTTGTATTATCGGATCGTCCATCTCTAGTAAATAGTGCACATTCATACAGTGCAGACCAGCAGCGGCACTGCTCACATATTTTGTGCTCTAAGAAGAAACCAAACCCAGCGAGTGATGTCACAGTGATTGTGTCCATCTTTCATATACAGTCTGTGGATATATCATGGTTTTAATGCCTCTGACAGCTTGTCATGAAATACAATGTGATTAACGTGGTTTTGTTTTAGAGGACTGAGGGACCTCCAGGGTCAAGAGGGTTGCTTTTGATTTTTGTAAAGACTCACACGGTGTGCTCGGGTGCTTGAAAATCTTTTCATCTTCACCAAAGCCCTCTGTTGGTTTGAGCTCAGTCTAAATGTGTTTGTGGTTTTCTGTTTGAACCCTGAAAGAAAAATTCAACTTCCTATTGCCGAGCTAATTTGCTTCATAATGACTCTGCCGGGTCATTATGAAGAAAATTTCATCAGGATCTCAACAGTGGAAACAGGATCAAACAATCAAATGTGTCTGTGCAAACGAGCTGAAACCACACAAAAGGATCCCAGACCGGCCCCGTCTCTCAAAGCGATCAACACGAAAGCTCGTGAAGTTTCATTTGAGGTCACGCAGGTTACATTTTCTTTGAAACTACTGACTATGTGTCAAATTCAGAACTATTGCTGCAATGTGACCCAAATAATACTTTTTATTCTGTATTCAATGAGATTAGTCGTATCGCTGGGAGATCTGGCTGTTATAATAAGGGAAAAGTTAATGGAGTTATCAGTCGTCGCTGTACTTGAAAGGAGAGATGGCCCAGCCAGATTTATTGTAATAAAATGCGTGGACAGCAACATGAGCCCACAGTTTTATGTCTCTATTGTTTTATAGTTTGGAAAATGATTTGCCAAAGATGAGTGCTTCCAGTTTTCTGCAGACTGCACGACCTGACTGTGGAAGTCTGTTTCTGCCACCCAAATATGAAGTCGATGATAGTTTTGTGTTATTTTCTTCACAAGTTGGAGTCAATAAGTGGAGATAATAACCTGTTAAGTTTTGAATCATGATGAGGATCTCTGTCAGTGCCTGCATAAAAATCTCAACTGTAGCTCAACACAACCAAGTGCAGTACAATGAAAACACTGACCCCGGGTTTAACGAGGACCAGAAGGATCCGGAACAGAGTCAACGACTAACTAAATCTGACGGGTACTTCAATACAAAAACACACGCAGAGTTCATTTTTCATGTGCTGCAGCCTCACAAACAGCTGATATCATGGAGATATAAAGTCAGAGCAACTATACGTTACTCTTACTGCGCATTTTTAATTTCTTTTATTATCCCTTTATCATCCAACCAGAGTCAGAGAGGAGTCGACCCCACCCACCACAGGGCGAGAGGCGGGGTACACCCAGGACAGGTCACCACTGAAGTACCATCAAATCAAATGAAAACATCCAACTCTGCAGTGCTGTTTGAAGGACTTTTACGTTGCTCCATTGCTGCACTTCAAACTTGTCCTCAGAGCAAACATCAAATTCTCTTTCAGACTCTGAGGCTCTGGAAGTCTCCTGCATATTCGCAGAATAAGACGGCGGCACAGAAGCCAACCAAAGTGCTGCTGTGCATGTGGTCAGCACTGACATGGACTTCAGATGTAGAATATTTTCACTCCCTTCCCCAGACAGTCCTAATGTTAAGCTCTTTAAATGCCATCAGACTTTGGCAGGACGGAGTCTGGAGGAGCCTCATGGAAGAGAGGAGCTCCGCCTCTTTGGCTACATCCACACGGGTGTTTTTGAAAACACAGAGTTTCCGTTTTTGTTTCTTTGTTTTTAATCCCGTCCACACGTGCAGTTTGGAAAAATATCTCCGTTGTGGGATTACAATATTACCTTATGCCATGTTAGACCCCTAATTAAAGATTGTGAATTATTATGTAGTTTTAGTTTGCATTATTCTCCTGAATTAGAAGAAGCTGATAACTATTGCATTTATTAAACTGATTTGCATTAGAGTGCTGATTTATTGTGAATGAATGATATTGTTTTATGATGCATTATACTGCTGAGTTATAAGAAATACTGTTCACAGAAAGTCATCGCCTTATTTGTCTGATTAGAAGAGAACAGCCTAACTAAGCCTAACAGGGGACAGGTACTTCTGCCCAACCTGGCAGCCACAAAGTGAACTCATTTAGGTAAAGATAACCACATGCACCTAACCAGCCTGCACCAGCCTGACATTTCTTCCTCCTAAGTAAAAACGAATGGATGGATTGAACTTAAAGTCTCAGCTCAGTTTTCTATTTTGACCACCTACACCCCAAGATACTCTTTTAAAAAGTGTTGTTTTCAGATCCCTTTGAAGTTCATAAAGGGCCTGTTCATTTTCATTCAAATGTTTTATTGCATAAATGTTACTGTTTTCTTTTGATTTATGCTCCCACTACACTGCACCTCTACAAACAACAATGCCACGGACTGTCAGTTGCTTTTACATGCTATAAACATGAGTAGGTTTGATCAGAGTTTCAGTTATCAAAGAAAAGACAAACTGAGCAAAAAGAAGGAAAAAAAGACCAACTTCTTCCCAACTGACAAGAAAAATACTCGTCATGTTTTCATAATAAAGGATCAGGCTCCCCATTTATGACAGCTTGGACCAATAATGTATGTTACATTGATGCTACTGTAGAGACAGTGTCAACATCTCTATTTAAATATAATTAATATACAAAACACAATAAAAGTTATACATGAATTATTCATTATTTTTCACTATTGATAAAATTCATGTATACTAATCAAGGTTATACATGAGTAACGACATTATTAATAATGATTAATAATAATAATTCTAATGCCAACATGATGACTGTTCATAGCTCCTGCTTTGAAATACTGAACTTAAACACTGACCTGATGAAAGATCACAATTCACAGTGGCCCACTGTCAGAATCATTCTGAATATAAACTCATCGAGTTAATCTGAACCTTTCTCAAATGTGCTGTGAATAAATGCTGCTGCAAGCCACTGTGGGAAAGCTGTGTTATTATCATGAAAACATCTGTGACACATTCACAGAGGACGAGGACACAAAGGGACGACACGCAGAGGCTGTGTTAAAGTCAAAAATCCAAATCTTTAGTCCTAAACAGGCAGTGGTTACAAACAGGAAGACGAGCAGTCCATTAAACAGTCTACAGGGTCAAACATACAGAGAATTCAAACAGCTATTAAAAACAAATAACTGGACACTGAAAAACTTCAGTGATGTGTGAGGCACCAAAGGGAAGCAGCTGAGTATATTCAATTAATTATCTTCAAATACAAAGACAGAAACTCCTACAGGCAGCATGCAAACTGAGCAGGATACACAAAGATCAGAGATTACAAAATAAATCAGACAAGGATTTCAAACTTACTGAGAGCAAGGCCTCTGTTACAAATCTGTCTAATAGAAAAACATGCTGTACAGATACAATACGGTCAGTGTTCATGGTCATTTAAAAACTGGCTCTACCTGAACCACTTCAATATTTTATGAAGTCACTGAGTCGACCATTTCTACAGTTTGTTTCCTTCATTGCAGTTAGAGTGTGGCTGGTAAGGATGAAAACACACACAGAGCGTAAATTGTCTTTGTTAGTAAGAAACGTCAGCAAAGAAAAGACAAAACACACAAACACTCTCATGATATTCATGAATCATTAGAAAGCATCCAAACATTCTGCTCGTGGACTTTTACAGTCTTATTTGCACTCGCTCATCTTCATAATCATCCTGATCAGTACATGACAGGGGAGGCTTTGAGGTAGGCGGGGCTCTCTGCTGATGTCAGCATGAAAGGCAGGACCAGCGTCTGCCACATGTTGGTGAAACATCACAGTACACTGGCGTGGTTTCCTTTCCAGATGTTGGACGTTTGACACTTCCAACGTTGAGGCGAACAAGAAGACACAGTTTTGGGTCGGGTTGCTGCAGGGTTTCTAACTGAGCAAAAGCAGAAGCACACAGACCAACAGGGATCAGATGCTGAGTGTTAGAGGAACATCTGTGCTGATCACTGAATGCTGCTGTGCTCTCTTGTTGAAGTTGGCTGGTGGGACAGTCTAATAGTGATATCCTGCCCATCGGAGGAACAGTTTTAAAAACACATGCAAAAGTCCTATAATTTGAGGCTAAAATGGCTCAGAGAGTCTCTCTCTCAGAGGATCTCCTTTGAAAGTGGAGACGGCTTTATCCGCTGATCCACGTCACTTTACCTGGATGTTTTCTTTGAAGCTGGATGAAGACTCCTCTCCCTCACTCCTGTTGCAGCTGTGTGGTCCAGTTGGCCTCTGAGGTCACAGTCAACATCTGTAGCAGAAGAGGGGAAATAAAAGTCCAGGTTACCAAAACTGGGAGCTTTTCCAAAATAGAGCGTAACTGGACTTTTTCAGCCTTACAGGCAGATAGTCGTCTAAAGCTGCAGCTTTTTCTTTTTAGCTTTTTCCAATCTCTGCTCTCTGCTTTCTTTGAGAACATGTCTGCTTTCTTGGCATGGGTCTGTCTGCTGTTGGTGAAGAGACTAAATCCACATACTCGCTACTAAGATCTCCTCAAGTAGTCTCAACCAGATTACAGTTTAAGAGTAAATGTCTCCTGAGAGTTTCACCTTGGGGTGATGCTGTCTCGCTAACATGCAATCATGAGCATTAATCTATGAGGTGAAAAAGTAATTTTAAAAGCTCCAGCCACAAGTTTTATTTCATCTGTGTTTTGGTCAGAGTCCCATCAGACCTCCAGAATGGTGTCAGAGTGTTTTCTATCCACGTGATGAGCACAGGCCTCAGGTCCAGACCTCCACGGGCACCATAGCCTCTTTGGAGCTAATAGGTGCAAGAAGGTTTTGTTGGGATAGGAACTGAAGAGGAAACTGATGAGGAAGGCAAGGATCTTCTTCAGCTCCTCCGAGCCGGGACCTCTTTGTGTAGGCCAGCATTGGCCAGGTAGCCCTCCAGCATCGCTGGATGGCCGACAGTGGAAAACCTGGAGGAGGAGGAGGAGAGAAACAGCAGCTTGGAGCATGTCTTTATACTGTTTAGTTTTTAGAGCCACAGACTTTCTTTTAATGTCATTGTTCAGGATCTATGACTGATTATGTATTTATTGTATTCCTCCATGACTGTGTGACAGCAAGTGGAAAAAACCAGCTTCACCTTTGTTGATATGCTTGTAATTTTAATATTGATTAAATTGCCCATGAAATAATAGAAAGCTCATATATGAAAATGTATTTTAAGAAATAAAATGTTAATCTGAGTACAAAGGAGTACACTCACCTTCTGGTAGATGGAGGTGTAGAGAGCGCTGGTGAACATCCAGGCCTCCTCGTAGAACTGATCACTGATTGGATCCAAAACATCGATGGAGGATCTGCGCTGAGGATCGTCCTGATGGACAGAACAGAAGGAGAGTGAGACAAGTGAAGATATACTAAACAACACTGTGACATAAACTGACCCACACACAGTTTGATTCACAGGTGATTGACACATTATTTGACCACGAGCAATCTTTTCTGGTTTGATGCCGTCTTTGTAGCCAGAAACCAGCTCTCTCCTCGGCTTCCTCCACTACACGCTTCCCCCACGCCAGTCTCCTCCGTCACTATAAAGGGGAGAGTCATGAGCTCCATCACCCTCACCTGTGCCGTCCAACGTCCCGCCACCAGCCTCCACTGCAGCAGGCCAGAGACCACACCCCTGCCACAATAAGTAAAAGTATATCCTTGCTGTACCCTTAATGCTAAATGTGCTAAATTAACCGCTGCCTTTGCCCCTTTGGGATTATTCTTATGTCACTGGGATGTTGACCTTTGACCTTCACATTAGAGAGATGGGCAGACATAATTAGTGTATGAATTTTAAAGTCACAGGTAATAAAGAGAGTGTAGCAAATGTAGTCAGGTTTATTACTCTGTATCACACATGAGTGCCCGAGGGAGGCGGGGCTGACTGGGGAGACACAGGAAACAGAGAGACAGGGCTGACTCGACATGAAACGATGAAACGTGGGACACGGGAACAGAAACTAAACACAGGCTGAAATGAACACTGAGGGAGGGAGAACTAAGATTACTGAGAGCCTGATAAATAAGAAGAACAAAAACCAAGAAAAACAAGAGTCAAAGAAAACCAAAAACACAAAGCATTGGGCCAGGACCCACTGCTGTGACATTTATATGTGATAAAAACATTAAAAACTGCTCAGATGTTGAAATCTTTCTACGTATACTTTAGGTTCAGCTCTCCAGCCTGGCATTTGGTTAAGCATGATTCAAACATTTGATTTTGTTTAACTGGTTTTAATTATAGTTACTTTTTGTGAACATTTGTTGCAGCATTTAAAAATACATCATTTATTTTCAAACTTTTATTTGATTTAGAGCATCATATTTGACCAACGTAAATGTTTTAATTTCATGTAAAATAACTGAAACAGTGAACTAAATATCTGAAATCTTTCCTTCCTTAAAAGTTATAATCCTACTTAAGTTATAGTGCAAACGCTTAAGCAATAAATATATATAATGCTAATTAATTAATATTTCCCTTTGATGTTGCAACTATGCGGTCACTTCTGTCTTTAAACAAAATAATATTTTCCAGTTACAGAAATCATAAAGTCCAAACTAAAGTGCTACTGTTGCTATATGCATTTTATATAAATCATGGATGATGGTCCTGACATGAAGGAAGAGAAAGTTACAGGTTGCATCCTTTGACTTTGTCTCCGTGCCTTTGGGCGATTTTCAGAAGGACAGATGTTTCTGTTCAATTCTTAAATCAATTTTTTTCAAACGCAAACACTATTTTAAAGCTTCTAGAGAGTAAAATATTAATGATAATTATAATAACAATAATAAAAACAAAAGCTCTCAGATCCATCAAACCAAGCAGCAGAAAGAACAATAACTGAAGAGAAAACTTTAACCTTGTAGACTTCATTATGTTCCAGCGGCTCTACAGACGCTGTGACCTCGAACTTAAGCAGGTCGTAAAGTATGTGCAGCTCAATAACTTCATAATCAGACCCTGTGGTATTTAGGCAGCAGAACAACTAAGAATAACAACTACAAATAAAGTTTTTAGGTTTCTGTTGTACTGCAAGGTTCTGTACAGGAGAACCAAACCAAGAGCAAATATTACGTCTCATTTACACCTGAGCACGAAGAGCCATCAACATTTAGCAAATTGAATCATCTTTGTTTAGATGCAAGAAGAATCATATAGAAATGAAAAAGTATAAATATAAATCCAGAGCAAAGATATCCTCTAATTCAGCGTAGCACACGTGCAGCTGCTGCGATTCACGTAAGCATTCGGCTCGTCGCTGTTGCAGATTTTTCTCTCGCTGTACTGGCTCACAGCGCTGCAAACACAAAAATAAATATCCCCAAAGGTGTGAAAGGGAGCTAATTAGTAAGAGTATTGTTACTCTCCGCAGGAGTAGTCCAGCAGTAGAAATCAGTCCAATAACAAGGTGTGTAACATCTAGCAGGGTGACAGAAAAACCCAGGGTAACTTCTAAGGACCTCAACGTCTCTCTCACATTGTGTTTTTAAACATGCTTCCATTTGTCACTTCAGTCTTTACTCTGAAATACAGGAAGAGAAATCATGGCTGAAACAATTTCTCATGAAACCAGGGGTGTGGTCCAACAGTCAGTTTGGTGAGGAAGGTTCCTAACTGAGAGAAGTGACCCAGAAGTATCTGTGTAGCAGCCACAATGAATCCAGATCATGAGCTTTATTAACTGATCAAAGTCTCTTCTTTCACCTTCTGTATCATTCAGTTTGCATTGGTAATGCCCATTATTGTAATGCTTTTTTAAGATGAGCAAAACTTTATTTCACTTTGGGTTAGCTGGGATAAGTGATGGATGGAGGGAATTTTACTTCAGCCACAGAAATCCTAAACAGGAAGGAGGAGCAGAGTTACAGTGGATCACTATCCAGCAGGGAAACAAGGTTTATTTCAATTTCTTGGCCATGAGTGAGATTTACTGAGTGGGCAAATTAGGGAGACGACACCATCAGATCCCGAGCCCTCCATGTGTTAATCAAGAGACGGCTGCTGTGCTACATCCATAAATAATGAATAAATTAGGAGCTAAAGCTGAAAGGACAGTTTATTTATACCATCTTCACGTGAACACATTCAAGAACATCACAGATGAAGAAACATTAAAAACTTCCACACTACATAAAGCAAGAAAAATAGTTTTTCTTTCAGGTGGTTTCAGAAAAACAGAAACATCAAGCATCTCCAAGACTCTCTTTGAAAGAACTAAAAACCTTTGTTCTCATGGTCCAATCATGAGTGAACTCCCCGATGAAGCCTTGTGTGCTAAAACATGTCAGAGTTTCAAAGGTTAAACATGAGTTTCTAAAACGTTTTGCTGGAGAACAATGAACTATTTGACTGAGTTTCAATCATTTACAGACGAGCAAAACCAGGACAGAGAAAAAAGGACAAAACTGACTCAGTAAAAAACAGAAAAGAAGATCCCATGTAGATCTGTATTATGTAGAAGTTCATCCCAGCAACCAGTTCAGTTCAACACAAGTTTAAATGATTCTATCTGAACTCTGTGGAGCCTGATCTCAAGCTTTTTGAGTCTGACACAGAAACCAGAGGATCTTTCTGTGTCTTCAGATTCACTGTGATCCAGTGATGGGAGTGATTTCAGCCCTGAGTGATCGCGCTGATGTTTGCACAGAGCAGACAATGAGGTGAATGTTTGGGCACATTGGTAACAGTGAAACAGTTTATTAGTAACGTGGGATCGTTTGTGTGCAGAGTATGAACTGAGATTCCTGAAGCTCTTGTCACACTGGTCACAGCTGTAGTTTCCTTCCATGTGTGTACGTTCATGACTGTTACGACTACCTGACTGTGAGAAGCTTCTCTCACAGTGTCTGCACTTGTGTGGTTTCTCTCCTGTGTGGACTCGTTTGTGTGATTTAAGGTCCCTTGCAGTGGTGAAGGATGACCCACACTGATCACAGAGGTGCTTTTTAACCCCACTGTGAATAAGTTCATGTTGTTTTAAGTGATGTGATGTGGTGAAGCTTCTCCCACATTCTTTGCAGTATTTCAGTTTGTCTCCAGTGTGTCTATGTTGATGTACTTTTAGGGTCTTTTGCTGACTGAAAGTTTTTCCACAGAGGTCACAATGAAAGTCTTTCCCACCACCACAGTGATGACAGGGTTGAGAACTGGATCCATCTGTGTCGCTCTGCTTCTAAACAAAGACACAAAGACAGTGTAAGTCAGTCCTTCAACATTTGTATCCTGACCGTCGCCTGAAATAAAGAGCTTCTCTGCAGACGTCCAATTACATTTGACTGTTTCAGTTAACACACTCAGTTTACTGGGCTGCAATAACTACAATACTACCACCATAATACTACAGTAATACTAAAATGATAACTGAAAGGAAAATCTGAATAATCACTCAGAGCTGCTTTTCCATGCAGTAGAATTGCTAACATGCTAACACAGTTTAATGAGCAGAGTTGTTCCAAACAGTCAGGCTAAAATGACAAGATAACAATATAAATACATACCTCACAGTAGCTGCACTTGTAGAGTCTCTTTCTGGTGTGGATCTGTTGGTGTTGTCTCAGGTGATGTGGAGATTTAAAAGTCTTCTCACACAGGTCACATTGATAAGGTCTCTCCTCAGTGTGGGTAAACGTGTCGTTGTAACTGTGCGTCTGTTGTAAACTCTTTGCCACACTGTTCACAGCAGTACACATCATGTCTGGTGTGAATGCGTAGGTGTGTATTTCGGCTCCCTCTCCGGCTGAAAGTTTTTCCACAGATGTCACAGCTGTATGCCTTAATTCCAGAGTGGGTAACTAGATGACTCTGTGTCAGAGATTTACAGTTAACAAACAGTCAGGTGAATAAACAACAATGAGACACTTGTGTAGGTTAACGTGCTGCACGGGTGAAAAGCTCAGAGCAAATCACACCGAACTGCAGTATTCGTTTATTTTTATAGGTTACATCGTCAATATGCAAATATAATCACATTTCCTGTCACGCAGGTCCTGATGTCTGTCTGCATGCAAGCTGTGTGTGTGTGTGTGTGTGTCACAGAGTATGTGTGTTGCAGGTCAATTTCTAAGAATAATATAATGCAAGTCAACCTCTGCGGATATGTATTTCTGTGCTGGTCTCTTGTCAGTGTCACAGGGTCAGCTTCCTGTTTCTACAGAAAACTGTGTCTGGTGAAATATGTATAACATAACTTTTGAAGCATAAGCAAATAAAACAATAAAAACTCCCTAACATTCCTCCCTGTTGTTACCGTATTTCACCACTTCAATCATACTTTATTATCAGCTAACAATCACTTGCTTATAACATTTTCAATTGTAGCATCATTCAGTATGTGTGAGTGTGTGTGTTCCTATACTAAATCTTCTTCGTCCGGTTCATCTTCTTGTGGCAGTCCAACATAGGTGATTACTGTGGCCTGTACCATCTTGCCAATCATTGATCTGATACAGGGTAGAATGCATGTAGAGAACATGCAAAGCAATAAAAGAAGAACTCCTATCAAGACAAGTCCTTTGATCACGAGGGTCGTCCAGCCGCCGCTCAGTAGCCAGGTCAGCCAGTCCTCTGTGTTCATGACAGTCTTGTTGCTGTGCATTACTCAGTTGTCGTAACTTCTCCAGGGCGGTGGTCATGGTCAAGGAATGCACGTTATCTGGAATCTAGGTGCAGCAAGTGGTGTTGAATAAGACACAGAGGCCCCCTCTCTCAGCGAGAATCATGTCCAGGGCGACTCTGTGTTGCATGACCACTATTCTGATCGCGTCGATTTCCTCATTCTGAGCCTTGTTTTATCCATGTTGAGCTGTTCAGGAAAAGTCCAAATCTGTAGTCAAGAGTCTCGATCCTTAGCATGTTTTTTCCATTCCCGATCCATGGGAAAAGTGAGTGCAGGACTTTCTGTCCGGTGGTCCACAACTTGAACTCCGCTGGCACATCACTGCCCCAGATTGGATCATGAGGTTGCACGTCATCAGTGCTCCTCTTGCGTCTTGGTTGGTCCTGATGGAATATTCTGAACGTGTGGTCTGACACTAAAATTGGGGCGCAGAGTCCGGTGCTGTTGGGTGGGATGGTGAAGTATGTCTTTGAGCCACATGCCCAAGCTGTACCCTGCACCCAATATGTGCCATTCAGGAAGCTTATCCGTGCCTTTCTGTCCTGCGGCATCCGGAAAGTCTGGGAGCAGTTCTGGTTCATCCCCAGCTTTCTGTTGCCGTATGCGAAGGTGAAACACATTGGATGTTGTATTCCTGGTTCCCTCCTGACGTTGAAAGATTTTCCCTTGTCATTGGTCGCATTCAGGTGTACCCAGTATTGGTCATCACAGCTGTAGTTCCAGTCTGAGACCTCTGGCGCACAAGATACTACCTCATTAGGTTTATAGTTGATCAGTGTTCCTTTACACCGTCGCAGGTCAATTTTTGTGACTTGTCTTTTTAACTCAAGCTTGAAGGCGAAGATGTCTTCGGGGGAAAATGTTCCGCTGGTGGCTTTGTAGAATGTACATAGGGCTTCGGAAAGGCTGGGTGATTTTCCATACAGGGTGGCTTGCATTGCTGTTGTTGGGAGGTGTGAACAGACGTAGCAGCCAGTGTGGTTGTCTTCTGTATGTACTCGGTTGTAGACGTACCGGTACCAGGCATTGTTCAGCCAGGGGTGGTTATGCTCTTTATCCATATCCTTTAGGTATAAGTTGTCATACGACCATTTCTTCTGCAGGTGGTGCTGTGGGTCCTTGTCTCTCCAGGTGAGTATCAGTAGGCTCACTAGGAGCGCAATGCCAGTCATTATGAGGACAAGGTTCTTCATTATGACCAGGCACACCCGGGCTCCAGGTGAGTAGACCACTGGCGAGAAGACAAAAGGGCAGGATATACCCAAACAGCCCTTTCCTCCACCAGGAGAACACCTAGGAGTCGGGGGAACCGGCGTCTATGCTTGTGTTGTCACTCACTTTTTTGCAGTGGCTTTGGTGGATCCAAGATGGTCTTTCTGCTATTTTGCAGGCAGTCGGTGTGCTGAGTAAGACCTGATATGGGCCTTCCCACCTTGGTGAATTCCAATTCTTTCTCTGGAGTACTTTGATCAGGATCCAATCACCTGGTTGCAACCTGCAAGAAACTGGAGAGGTATCATCCGGCAGTTTATTGTTTAGCACAATTTCTTTATTCTCAAATAGTTTAGTCATCCACTCTGCTAGGGTGGTTTCTCTTATAGACTTATTAATAGGCTCACTAGTGAGAGGCAGCGGAAATTGCCTCCCATGAACGATTTCAAAGGGTGTGAGCTTTTGCGAACCCTGGGTTAGTCGCATCCACATCTTCACCAGGCCCAAACACTCAGGCCTTTGTCTGATTTTATCAGAGTAGGAATGCCGTAAGTAGGAATAAAATGGTTGCATAAACATTTTGCTACTGAGATTACATCTGCTCTTTTTACTGGATAGATTTCTGGCCATTTTGAGAACACATCCACAATTACTAGAGCGTATTTTGATGTTTGACATCCGTTCAGTTCAATAAAATCCATGTGGATTGTGTGAAATGGGTGCGGTGGTGTTGGGGAAAAGCCTCTTTTAGGCCTGAGGTTTCCCTGTGCAATATGTTTCTGGCAAATCATGCATGTTCTGATAAACTCTTGTGCTGAAGCTTCAAAATTTTGAGTATAGAAGTGTTTGGGGAGGATACTCATCATTCCACCCCTTGACAAATGCTTTAAGCTATTTGTCACTAATGCTGCTGTCTTGTGTAGCAATTTTGTAGCCGTGCTCCACACTTTAGCCATTTCTTTTGCTCTGCTATAGGAGTGGCTTCCTATTCATCTCTAAGTACATCAAGTGGTATTAGCTGTGAAGTTTCAGACATTAAAGTTCATATTGGTTGCTGTGCGGCCGTCTTTGTGGCTTGGCCTGCGAAGTTATTGCCTTTAGTAACCTCTGAATTACCTTTTGTGGCGTGCAACGCATATTGACTGTCAGTGTGAATATATATATATTGACCTTTGCGCAGCATGCACGTATGATAGCCGTTAGTTCTGCACTCTGTGCCGAAAAAGAGGAAGTTAGGGCTTTACTTCTATAACTGTGTTTAGATGCAGAGCCATCTACAAAACGTCTGCGAATGTAGACTGTGGTACTGTGGTAAGCTGTAAATATCACTTCTCTGTTTCGTTTCCTCTTCTAGCTTCTTTAGACAGCAGTGCGCGTCTGCAATGCAAGTCTTAGATCATTAAATGCTTTTTCTGCTTCTGGGGTCCATTCTATTTTATCTTTCAGTGCTTGATTTTTTCCATAAATTAAGTTTTGCAATGGACCAGCCAACGGAGCATATGCAGGTATCCAGCATCTGCAAAAATTGCAGAGACCTAAATAACTCATCATTTGTTGTTTTGTGAGCAGTTTTTTGTAGCATTTTGCACCGCTAGTTTTCTGCTGTCTAACAGTGTTCTGCCTTCTCCCGTAAGCTTCAGTTGTTTTTATTAAAAGGCCTATTGTTAAAATACTGCACGCTTTTTCTTCTCTATAGATGCAACATTACATTTTCATTTAAGGCATGTTTAAATAATTTCTTGTTTCTCAAAGAATTCACACATTTCACTCAACTTACATATTTCAACTTTGAAGTTAAAGTTTTCTTATTTCATCTCTCTCTCTCTCTCTCTCTCTCTCTCTCTCTCTCTCTACACACACACACACACACACATATACACATACATACACATATACACATACATATATATATACACATACATATATATATACACATACATATATATATATATATACACATATATATATATATATATATATATATATATATATATATATATATATACACACATACACATACATATACATATACATATACATATATATACATACATATACATACATACATATACATACATACACACATACATATATACATACACATACATATACATGCATATACATATACATATACATATATATACACATACATATACATACATACATATACATACATACACACATACATATATACATATACATGCATATACATATATATACATATACATATACATGCATATACATATATATACATATACACATATATATATACATATACATATACATATACACATACATACATATATATATATATATATATATATATATATATATATATATATATATATATATATATATATATATACATATATACATACATACATACATACATACATATATATATATATATATATATATATATATATATATATATATATATATATATGTGTGTGTGTGTGTGTGTGTGTGTAGAGAGAGAGAGAGAGAGAGAGAGCGAGATGAAATAAGAAAACTTTAACTTCAAAGTTGAAATATGTAAGTTGAGTGAAATGTGTGAATTCTTTGAGAAACAAGAAATTATTTAAACATGCCTTAAATGATAATTGATAAGATTTTAACGATTCCGATTCCATTTCCGATTCTGTTTAACGATTCGATTCCTTATCGATTCTCTTATCGATTCTTTTTTTTTTAAAAAGGAGAACACTAAAGTCGATTAGCTTAGAACTGTGTTTTATATCTTCTCTTTGAACAAGATAGAAATTTAGGAGTAACATGGCCTTACAAACCCAACAGTGAGATCTTAAGAGATCCAGCCTATGGCTCTTCAATGTGGTGTCACAGGGTCCCCAGGAAAAAAAATGTATATGTAAAATAATAAAATAAATATTCTCCTGTAGCAATAACAAAGTTTAACATAAATTATTCTGTAGCAATTACACAAGAATATCCAGTAATGTCCTGCCTACAATTAAACACATTCACTTACCAAAGTGAAATTGGGGGCATCTGCTGTGGCAAATGGGTGCAAGCCTTTGACCACAAACTTAGTCACTGCTCGGTGACGTTCGTCTATCCTGCCTGAAAGGAGACGCTACCGGTAGACTGCAGCGAGAACTGCCAGCATCTGAGCCAGACTCTGTCTGTCTCATCATGGTCACTAAATGCAACGCACAGTAATAGCAGGTTTTGTAATAAGGTAAATCGCGCTAACATAATATGCAATGCTAATTGATTAGTTACCTGCAGTATTAACGGGAGAGGACGTGGAAACGCTACCGCTGCTGCTGGGTTGAGCTTCGCTAGTCCGGAGCGGATCAAAAACACGACATTCGTTGAAAGCAATCGCGTGTTTTTTGAGCAAATGCTTTTGCATGTTCGTAGTGTTTCCTCCCTCTGATGAAATCTCTACTTTGCAAGTATTGCACGTTGCCCTGTTGTCTTCTCATAAAGTGTAACCAAACTTTTGAGCGTTTGTGCTGCTCAGGCGCCGTGTTTCCTACTGGGTAAAAGACGCTACTCAACGTGATGACGTCATTCGGGGCGACTGGAATCGATAAGGGAATCGTTTTTAAAAGTGGCAAACGATTCCAAGGAATTGAAACAGTGGGAACCGGTTCTCAACAAGAACCGGTTTTCGATACCCATCCCTAGCTGTTGGACTCATGAACAATAACCGTATGACTATTCGCACCACTAACACATGACCCTATACTGTATTCTCTGCATCCGTTCCATTTTTGCACTGACCATCACCTGCGCACATGTATACATCAATCTGCTTAGCACTTTATATTTTTATGTTTATTTAAGCGTTGTCTGACAGTATGTTTTGCACTAAGTACCGCAGCAATTTCCTAATGTTGTAAACCTGCTCAACATTTGGCAATAAAACCCTTTCTGATTCTGATTGTGTCAGCAGTGTTTGATGTTTTTTTTCTCTTACTGACCTTCTGTCAGCCTCCCTAAAATTGACCTCGCCACCTCCATCACATTGTCTGAATGCACCTGCACCATCACTTCTACTGTTTTCAGTCTGTCTGCATTCTCCAGCTGGCACTTATAGATTTTAGGGAAGTCAGCTCCAGGTTCATACTGCAGGTAAAAGTGGAAAAGCTTCAGGTCCTCTTCTCCCAATTTCTTCAACATTTCCAGGAGCTGCACAGGTGAGGGCTTCTCCATCTTTGATCTGTTAAACATGATATCATGTGAACAGTCAGTCTCATCACATCTACTTTTTACTAATTTAATATATTTCACAGCAGATTACATGTTTGATTATTTAAGATTTACTTAGGATTGATTTTTTTTCTGGATGGATTCTTCTGTGATGGGAATAACATCACAAACTGCATGATAAAGAATCAATAATGAGACCTGATGTCTGTGAAGGTTCTCATGAGACCTGATACAATAAGAACTGACCCCAAAACACCAAAGGATCATTAAAAGAGAATTGTGCAGAACTAAGTGTAACATGTAACTTTAACTCTAACACTGCTGTTAAAATGTAAATGAAATAAAAACTGATTGAACTGATCAACGTGTCAACAGAATACAAAGAGAGCTTACAGACTTTAGAAAACTGTTTAAAATCAGCTGAGTGAATAAAAATGTAATATGAATTTAAATAAAGAAAATAAAAGCAGAAGACTCCAGAAAAAAAATGAAGGTTCTCAGTCATCCAGGTCATTGTAGTCTAAGGAGCTTGAAAAGAAAACCATCTGGACTTTAAGTTGCTTGAAGATGTTTCACCTCTCATCCAAGAAGCTTCTTCAGTTCAAGATGGTGGAAAGTCCCAGATTTAAACCCAGTGGGAGTATCCCACTGAGAGGGACAATAGGCCCCCTAATGATCCTCTACCTAATCACATGAGCCAAGGTGTGAAAACGGGTGTGGGTCACAATCAGCTAAGGTTTCAGTTTCCTGATTTTAGATGGCCCTCAATTAGCCCTATCAAGAGTTATTCTTGAGCCTGTTTAACATGAGGTTTCTAAATCAGGAATCTGGTACCAAGGAATTCATTATAATAACAGTTACAATATAATTATCTGATGACGGGTTAACTCTGGTTCTTGGAGATATTCTCAGGCTCCTGTTGAATCTAATGAGCTAGTTCGCCTCTGTCAGAGCAGACAAACACACAGCTGAGCTTAAACTTTGGCCACTGAGGGCTGCACTCACAGACTGGAGCTGATCACTCGCTCTAAAACACAAACACACCAGTTTCACACAAATCCTAATAACTAATAAATATCAGGTGGAAATGTCTCACACTCATTAACAGTGTTGGGACTAACGCGTTATTAAGTAACGCGTTACAGTAACTACGTTATTATTGTGGTAACGAGCACGGTAACTAGTTATTATGCCAAAATCAGGAACGCGTTAGTCGTTACTGGGATTTAGATAGGGTCGTTACTCGTTACTTCGTGTGGTGGCTATCGCGGAGCTTCCACAGATTCAGTAACATTAGCAAGTGGTGGAGGCCAGCAGGTGGATGAGAGAAAGCAACACGTTCTCGGGCTGGAGAAAGGGGACGCAGAAGGAAAAGAGACCCGAGGCGGCCGCCGGTCCAAGTGTGAACTGAACTTCAGGTAAGAAGTTATGACCTGCAGTCTCTCTGGGTCAGATATAAACCAAGTTTAGGTGGAGTTTATTTTCGTTATGCTGACTTTTTCCATACTGCGTGCTAGCTAGCATGACGGAGTTTCTATACAGCTGGGTGGGTGCTATGAAGTTACTGATGTTGAACTTTATTTTGTTCATAAGTTATTAGAGTTGCCAACCGTCCCGTCTGGTATTCAGAGAAAATATTACGCGTTTCTTATTGAGGTGAAAAGGAACAGAGTTTGTCCCGTAATTCAGCTACAATGAAAAAGACACAAAGCTGGAGTTATTCTGTGTCTTTGCTGCACAGCTGCCTCTTCTTCTCTCATTCTCCCCCCTCCCTCTCCCGTTTCTACTTCAATCATGAAAACTGATCAATGATCAGCTGATCGGCTCTCTTGTTTGTTTATCGCCCACTTTGCGCCGAAAGAGGAAACCAGCGGATGTCGCGCTAAACAACAGCAGCACGTTTAAGCTTGATCAGCTGTTGTTAGAATTTATTTAATATTAATTTCTAGTATCAGCTGATGTTTGCTGGAGCCACAGCTGCAAAAAAGCTGCTGGTCATGATATCGGTTTGTATATCTGGTGAGAGGGAAACATGAAGATGAAACCAGGAGATGTCCTTACTGGATCATCAGAGCTGAACAGGTGATGGAGAAACAGGTTTACCTTTTAGGTGACATGAATGAGTTGAAGAGAAGTTATGAACTGTTTCTGAGAGACAAATAACACCAGGATCCTTTTTTAGGTAGCTGATAACTGTGCAGGGGCGGGTCTAGCAAAGTGTTGCCAGGGGGGCCAGGTAGGGCATTAACAGGGAGAGGTGCGCTCAAAGAAATACTTTTCTATCTTATTCTCATTTAAAATGTCTCGCTTTTAAAAAATAATTATCTGAATCTTACAACAAACGATTGATAGATTGATGCATATATACCATCAAAACAGTGTACATCACTGTCACAACAGCATTTGTTTTCATTCAAAGGCTTTATGATTTTTCCTATAATGGTGGGCCAGTCTCTAGTCAAAATGTCTGGGCCAATTTTCTGTCCCAGTCCAGCCATGTATGCAGCTCATCTGCAGTCTGGTGTTGCCAACATCTTCCTATTCAGAAGGCAGAATTTCCGAGTTCTGAGTACAATCAAAGAACCACGACTGCAGTTTTTGTGTTGGATGTAAAAGGCGCACATGACGCTGTGACGTAGGCTAGAATCATGGCAGCAGTCAATGACGGTCCAGGCGTGGGATTTCTCTCGTGGAAATATGCACATTATCTTTTCCTTTCTATTGGTAGGTGGCACAGTGCACTTGTGGCAAGTAAGCAAGCTAGAAGGCTGGCAAAGTTATGGAAGCAACACATTAACAAGAGAATTCTGAGTAAAACCAAAGTTACTTTCCCTAGTAACTAGTTACTTTGAAAGTAACGAGTAACTTGAAGTAACTGAGTTACTTTTGAGAGAAGTAACTAGTAATGTAACTAAGTTACTATTTTAAAGTAACTTACCCAACACTGCTCATTAAACTATTCATCCTTGTCCATCCAGCAACACCTGAAACATCTGAGTGAAAGTTCCTCCCTACACTGTGTTTGAAGCAAAGCACAAAGGAGACACCTGCTGGAGCAGCTGGAGTCCTGCAGACACTCAGCCTCTTCACTACACAAACACCTCCCACAACATCCACCCTATACACTCTGACTGCTGTGTTTGTGGAAACACTCCAACACCCATTGCTTCACATATGACCATAGAAATGTGTGTGAAAAGGAGGTGAGCTGACATTAAACACGATGGAGGATTTATTCACAAACACTGAGTCACAACAACATTTAGACACATATTACCTCTCTGCAGGAGGACCACCGCCCTTTAACTTGTCACTCTGTAAGGACACAGAGCTGGGTGGAGGTCCAGGCTGGTTCCTGTGAATAATGATGGAGCAGTGATGTGAGTGCTGAGCTGTGACGTGGAGAAGGGTCATGGACAGTTAGAGTTGGTCATCTCACCTCTGAGCTTTGGTCTGGCTCTCATGTTCCCCACACAGAGTGGTTTTAGAGGGAGGGACTCCCTCCTCTCTGTCCTCACACTGATCCATGCTGCTCAATTCACATCAGCTCACACACACTTTCTACCTTCACCTGCAGAGGAAACACAAATCATTCATGTGCACATCAACTGAAATCCTCCTTTCCATCATGTGTGCTGTCCAAATATCAGCTGCTTCTTTCCTGCTTCATCTCAGTGTCAGCTGAGAGAATGACAAACCCACTATGTGTCAACATTTGATGGATGATGAAATGTGAAATGATACTGACCTAAATCTGTCCTAACGATAATGAGAAGCTTTGATGAGTTGTGACTCTCTGAGGTGTTACTAGGATGTAGAAGCACTGGAGCGCATCCCTGAAATCTTTGCTATTTTCACTTGATAACAGCAGCTGTTTAAAGTTATTGAGAGTATTTGACAGTAAAGTGAATGTAAATGTGAGACACTGTGTGCTCACAGCTAAAGGCTGCAGTCAGCTGTGTTAGAGCCTCTTTTACACAATGATCCTTTAATAAACACTCCATGAGCTCCATGTTGATGAAGCAGTCACGTGTGAGCTTGTGTGCTGACATGTTGACAGTGTGACTTCAGCTTTTACAGGCTTCCTGTTTCATATTACACTTCCTCCTCACAGTCAGCCTCATTTCACAGCTGTAACTAAATTTCCTGAAGAAAATCCACAAACAGCTGAAAGTGAAGCATCACTTCCTGTATGAGGCGCCAACAGTCTTTTTACATGTCATGTCTAAGTTACATCTGGAATAAATCATCATTTACAAAGGCTGCTGCTCTATAGCAGCAGACAGAGAGCTCTCTGTAACCATCTGACCATCCACTACCTCTGTGCTGCAGCTCTCATTCACACAGGGCTCAATTGCATTTTTAACTTGTGTCTTTAAGAGCTCTGAGCGTTAGCATGCTGTCTGCTTAGCTTAGCGTTATTATGCTGTGTGGCTAGCTTAGCATCAGAGCACTGCAGGTGTCTCGTGTGTAAATATTAATCGGTAAAGGTCCTCTGTGGACTCTGTGAACTCAAAAAGTACAAACTATAAGAACACAAACAAGAACGTAGCTCAGAGTGGCGGACACACTCGCCTCGTTGGTCCAGCTGTGAGTCCGTTACCGTGAACTATGGAGCGGCAGATTTGTGCCGGAACTAAGCTGCACACAGCTGATGTTAGCCAGGAAACATTACACACTGACTTTAATGGAGAGACCGGAAAAACAAACACACACAGTTTGTTGTGTAAAGAAATCAATCATGAGCTGAACAAAAAGTAAAGTTCTTAAAGAAAAACTGTTAAAGGAGGAAACAAAGCAAACTTACAGTTTCTTCACACACCAACAACAAGCTCCACTCCACACCTGGGGCCCGTTCTTCGTACCTCGCTAAGTAGGTTAGCCGGATTAGATTGTTGACGATTTCGCGTGATCCTGGATCAGTCGGTTCCCCGAAGCTCATCCGGGACTTGCTGTCATAGCAACAGAGCCGTAAGCGTAAACCTGCTCGGGAGCAGGTTTACTTTATGTAAACAGGATTAGATCGCGGCCACGCAGGTATGTCCGCTTCATTTATACGAAAGCAACAGCGATATTTTTCCACTGTTTCACCATAAATAAATAACATCAATGTAACTAAAGACAATGCAGCACCTGATCCATTTATTGATTTCACACAGGTCATTTCCTAAAAAAGGGAAATGTACTATTAACATTCTATTACATGTATGTGATTATTACAGATGTAATTCATATTTCAGAGTAGTAATTGTAAATTACTTCGTGTAATCAAGATGAGAGACCACGGCTATAAAAGCGAAGGTGGATTTGGGAAGCCTGTCGCAGCCATGTCCTGTCCGTATACGCGACCAACCCATTGCGGAAGGTGCAAGATTGATAAGGAGAGTCCTCAGAATTCAGCGTATATTGCGGGATAGACAGGATCCTTTAGCTCAGCGCGACAGTGTGCTCATAGAGAGATATCGATATTCCCGTGAGGGTATTATTTACTTAACCAACTTGTTGACGAGGGGGTGCAGGACCACCACCTGTCTTTTTTTCCTCTGCCCTTTTCTTGGTTGCTGTTATGAACAAACTAACAGAGTATTACAGGCCAGTATTACCTTGCCAAGAGACGCAAAGCAATCTAAGAGATAAATATTACCATTCTGTAGAATACTCCTGTATTCCACTTTTACTTGTTCCCATGTTCTTGTGGGTCCTGTTGTGGCTCTAATGTGAAAGGGGATATAATATAACATATTATAATATAATATAATGCCATATGATATTGGACAATATAGTGTCATATGATAGATCTACCCTACCGCCTACTGGTGTTGGCCAGAGGGGCCGATGGCGCGATATGGCAGCCTGGCTACAACCGTAGCTGCCTCCACCAGTGTGTGAATGTGGGAGTGAATGAATAGTGGTATCGTAAAGCGGTTAGCGCGATGATTTGATCTTGGATGTGTCATTTGATCTTGGATGTAGTAAGCGACGTACGAAGAACGGGCCCCTGGACACTAAACACTGACACACAGGTGAGCTGTTTCCTGGAAGGAGGCGGGACTTCACCTGTGCTGAGCTTCAGTGGGAGGGGCTCAGCTCTGTGTGTGCTGATGTGTTAACTTAAAAAATATGCCGTCTGACTGCTCAGACTGAGTCAGAGTAAAGTTCACATGCTGACCTGTGAAGACATGAAACCTTGTTGTAGCTGCAGGTGTGAACACACTGATCCCAGATCAGCTCTGCTGTATTTGTAACATGAACATTTCTGCTGCAAAGCTTCAAATGTTCAGCATGTTTCTCTGTTTCCAGTCTGTAGATCCAGTCACACTTTCTACCTTCACCTGTGCAATAAAGACTGAGAGCAGAGCTGAAACCAACCATCCAATCAGTGAGCAGCATCAACACCTGAGCTTCATTCAGACTCTTTTATTGAAGATGTTGTTGGTACAAAGTTCATCTGCTGCTCACATGAATCCATGAAAGATTTATTTCACTGAATGTTTGTTCAAAGCTCATTTCAACCTGTTGAAGTCATGAATGAAAGTGCAGACTGAGAGTGGATCACATGATGTTTAAGGTGTGTCATGTGACATGTTCAGTATTGTCACACATGTCTAGATTGTCCCTGATATCATAACTGCTCAAACACTGATGATTATATTTGAAGAATTATTACTGATGGCAGCAAAGTTTGAATGGAGCTCTCTGTCTGTGCTGATTTGTCGCCCTCTGGAGGTCAAAACACAAACTGCATGATGTCACTGTAACCACCACAGTGAGCATCAGTGATGCTGATAGTGTGTTCATCACAGACGTTCAGGCTTCATGTTGACATGAATCAAAGTGAAAGCAGAGAAACTGGAATGAATCAGGTGTTGTAGAAGATGGAGAAACAGGTTGGAGAGAGGATGCTGCTCCTTCTTTCAGATCAAACATGTCGTGTTGTTCAAGTGCCGTCAGCGTGACGCAAAGAAACCATGGAAACAAAGTGTGAGTGAAATCAGTCCAAAGTAACAGAGTGAAGAGCAGCAGATGAAGCACAGAGGACACAAAAAGGAAGGAAAGAAGGAAACAAGGTCCATCTGTGTCCTTTCAAACAAACAAGCATCAACGTCCAGGACTGAAACATGAATCCACATATTTATACACATATTTATTTAATGAGAATAAAACAAGAATATTTATAATCCATCAGCAATAATCAGGCCTGGGATCCTCCTGGTTACAAACAGGGTCCAGGACTGGGACACTCAGGTGGATCCTGCAGGGTCTGGTTCAGGAAAAGGTGGAGACCAACAGAAACAGTTTTAGTAGAAAGGTATGATTTCATTTATTTGAAGAGATCAGAGCATTATTCTGATTATTAAGCTTAAGTCAAATATACTAATGCGCAGGGCGCCGTGACACTTAATGATCTGTTATTGTACATTTGTCACATGTGTGTATTTGTTGTTGTGTTTGATTGATTGATTGATTGATTGATTGATTGATTGATTGATTGATTGATTGATCGATCAATCATACTTTATTCATCCCGAGGGAAATTGGGTTAAGGCTGCCAGCCGTGCCAGCGCCATCTTACCCTTCTGACCATACATACATTACACAAACATCACATGGGGAAGACAGGTCAGAGAGGTATAACATGGAAAAATCACCACATGAGGAAAGATAAGGAGAAAAAAAAAAAACTCCCCCCAGTCTGAGCTCCAATAGGGAGATCAGTTTGAGAACAGAAAAAACACCTCTGCACAAAGCACATGAAAAAACTCTTAATACACCAAAGAAACACATGACAAGCAACAGGGGTGGGTAAAGGGTGAGAGACAGCCAGTGTAGATAGTACATCCGGGCCTGCAGCCTATGCGCTGGTCTCCTTGATCCACCGTCAGCATCGGAAGGGAATAAGCGTCGAAGGAATTTGGAGGGGGATGAGTGTACAACTGCATGTGTATATGTGCCTGTGTGCGTGTGTGTCCAGAGTTCAGCTGAGACAGTGTCCTTCACCCTGCTAGGCTAAGTAAACAGTCTTCCAGCCAACCCAGGTGGCCTTGCGTAGGATAGGAAGAACAGTCTATGCACAGTTATCAGGGTGTTTTTGTTCAGCTCCAGCCTTGAGACCACAGCTGGCGCCGAAGGGGTATCCGCATGAAGTGATGGTTTTTCCTTTAGTGCGAACAACTCATATTAATTTCAAAGCTGTTCTTTAACAGTCCGACACTGGTCTCTCAATCTCCCGTTGGAGAGCTGTGAGCTTCTCCATGATGTTATCAAACTTACGCTCCGTGATGTTGTCATTCTTGTGCTCAAAGAGGCGATTGTGAGAACTCACGACCGCAGTGAGCTACTCCAAGATGTAATCCAATTTGCACTCAGAGGTCTTGTTCTGAGTATTCACGGCCAGAGATGGCTGTAATCCGATTACTTTTTTCAAGTAACGAGTAAAGTAAGGGATTACTATTGCAAAAACGGTAATTAGATTACCGTTACTTTCCCGTAGGAACGCTGCGTTACTGCGTTACTAAAACCGTGATTTTTTTTGCGAGAATGTCTCATGACAGTGACGTAAGTGAGTGTGACGTTTGTGACAACAGCTGTGTGCAGATCAACAATGGATAATATATCGAGTGCAGGAGAGAGTATGACGGTGCAGCGTTTAAAGCGTGGAAGTACTGACCTTACTTTAAGTTTGATTCCATAAAAAGTGACAAAAACATTAGCGTCCGTTGTGCGTGGGAAGAAAAACTTATTTTTACAGCGAAAAAAACCCCTAAACTTCCAACAAGCACCGAGTGCGCTATGACGTAATGGGAAACTCACAGAGAAACTCGCGGATTCTTCCACTGACCGCTGCGGCTCACCTGCACCAGGGTAAACCTCCGCCTACCCCACTCCTGCTTTACAGGTGAAAATAGAGCAACAGGACCGG